>NW_006771828.1:1334280-1346227 GCF_000442215.2 Lipotes vexillifer
GGGACACGGGTTCGTGCCCCGGTCCGGGAAGATCCCACATGCCGCGGAGCAGCTAGGCCCGTGAGCCATGGCCGCTGAGCCTGCGCGTTTGGAGTCTGTGCTCTGCAACAGGAGAGGCCACAACAATGAGAGGGCTGCATACCAAAAAAAAAAAAAAAAAAAAAAAAAGAACAAAACTTTGTGTGCATTGCCTTGCTTTCAGGCACTGAGAACTAGCCAGTGGCCAGATGCCTGGGGTGTTGGAATTAAAGTCTGAGGCACAGGCTAGTGTAGACAGTCCCAGGGCTCACTGGCTTGGCAGAGTGGGGTGGCCACTGACCAACTGCTGAAGCCAACTGCACGCCACAGCCAGGGCAAGGGCTGCCTCCAATGTGGTCTTTCTATCCTGTGGGTGAGTATCTTAGTTCTTGCTTCAATAGGAATCATTAGAATTTTAAAAATTATGTCCCCACGCAAGAGGGATAATCATGACTTCTGCCACTACCACTGTGCGTACAAGAAAACTTCAGGACCAGGTTTTCTCATTTCAGAGCAAAACTCACATCTGTGGTGTTCAGTGTGGCAAAATAAAGACAGACACGGAGTCAAACTCCACAAACGACATGAAACATTCCAGTTCCGATGCCTGATATGCAAATAAGCTTCTGGTGGAGGCTAGGCTGTGGCTTCACAGAAATACAAACAGGACAGACCCCAAGGGGCTTCTGCTGAATGTATGTTCAACCCCTCAAAGCAAGACAGCTGTGGAAATGCTACGTGTGGGCTCTTTAAGTTCATGTTTCTTTTTTTTTAAAGGAATATGTATGATTTTATTTATCTTTTTGTTTAAGAAATATTTTCTTTTTTTATTGAACTATAGTTGATGGATAGTATTATGTTAGTTTCAGGCATACTACATAATGATTTGATATCTGCATAACTTGTGAAATGATCACACAATAAGCCTAATAATCATCTGTCCTCAAAGTTATTACAATATTACTGACAATATTCCTTATGCTGTATATTATATCCCCATGGCTTATTCGTTTTATAACTAGAGAACTGTACCTCTTAATCCCCTTCACCTGTTTTGCCCACCTCCCACCTCCTCCCTTCTGGCAACTACCCGTATGTTCTTTGTATCTATTAGGATGTTTTCATTTCGTTCTGTTTAGTTTAGATTCCACATATAAGTGAGGTCATATGGTATGACTATCTCTAACATTTCACTTAGCCTTATAACCTCTATATCCATAAATGTTGTCACAAAGGCAAGATTTCATTTTTGATGGCATCTTTAGGATTTTCTATATATAGTATCATGTCATCTGCAAACAGTGACAGTTTTACTTCTCCCTTTCCAGTTTGGATTCCCTTTATTTCTTTTTCTTGTCTAACTGCTGTGGCTAGGACTTCCAATACTATGTTGATGAGTATGGCCATTCTTGTCTTACTCCTGATCTTAGAGGAAATGCTTTAAGCTATTCACCGTTGAGTATTATGGCTGTGCTTTTGTTGTATGTGGCCTTTATTATATTGAGGTACATTCCCTCATTACCAACTTTGTTGAGAGTTTTTATCGTAAGTGAATGTTGAATTTTGTCAAAAGCTTTTTCTGCATCTATTGAGATGATATGATTTTTATTCTTCAGTTTGTTAATGTGGTGTATCACATTGATTGATTTGTGGCTATTGAACCATCCCTTCATCACTGGGAAAAATCCCATTTGATCATGGAGTGTGATCATTTTAATATATTGTTGAATTCAGTTTGCTGATATTTTGTTGATATTTCTGCATCTATGTCCACCAGTAATATCGGCCTGTAAACTTCTTTTCCCTTCCTTCCTCCCTTCCTTCCTTCCTCTCTTTCTTGTGTCGGTGGTGTCTTTGTCTGGTATCAGAATGATGCTGGTCACATAGAACAAGTTTGGAAGCATTCCTTCCTCTTCATAATTTTGGAATAGTGTGAGAAGAATAGGTATTAACTCCTCTTTAAATTTTTGGTAGAATTCACCTATGAAGCTGTTTGGTCATGGACTTTTGCTTGTTGGGAGTTTTTAACTTACTGATTCAAGTTTATTAGTGGGAATTTGTCCACTATATTTTCTATTTCTCCCTGATTCAGTCTTGAGAGATTGTATATTTTTAGGAATTTATCCGTTTCTTCTAGGTTGTCCATTTTATTGGCATATAATTTTTTGGAGTAATGTCTTATAACCCTTTGTATTTCTGTGGTGTTCGTTGTAAGGTCTCCTCTTTCAGTTATGATTTTATTTATTTGGGCCGCCTCTTTTTTTCTTGATGAGTCTGGCTAAAGCTTTATCAATTTTTTTATCTTTTCAAAATACCATTCTTAGTTTCATTGATCTTCTCTATATTTTTTTCCTAGTCTCTTTTTATTTCTACCCTGATCTTTATGATTTCTTCAACTAACTTTTGGTTTTGTTTGTTTTTCTTTTTCTAGTTCCTTTAGGTGAAATGTTAGATTGTTTATGTGGGATTTTTCTTGTTCCTGAGGTGGGCCTGTATCCCTATAATCTTCCCTCTTAGAACTGCTTTTGTTGTGTCCCATAGATTTTGGTACTTGATGTTTCCATTTTCATTTGTCTCCAGGTATTTTTTGATTTCCTCTGTGATTTCTTCAAGACCCATTGGTTGCTTAGTAGCATGTTGTTTAGTTTCCACATGTTTGTGTTTCTTGCATTTTTTTCCTGTACTTGATTTCTAGTCTCATAGTGTGTGGCCAGAAAAGATGCTTGATATGATTTCAATTTTATTACATTTATTGAGACTTGTTTTGTAGCTATCATGTTATCTATCCTGGAGAATGTTCCATATGCACCTGAAAAAAATGTGTATTTTGCTGTTCTTGAATTAAATGTTCTCTATATATCTATTAATTCTATCTGCTTTAATGTGTCATTTAAAGCCATTTTTCATTATTGGTTTTCTGTCTAGATGATCTGCCCACTGATGTAAATAGGGCATTAAAGTTTCTACTAATTTACTATCATTTTTCTCCCTTCATATTTGTTAATATCTGCTTCATGTATTTAGGTACTTATAATGGGTGCATATATATTTACAATTGTTGTTGGATTCATCAATTCTTGTTGGACTGATCCCTTTATCTATATCTATAATATTCTTCTTTGTCTCTTGTTACTTCTTTATTTTAAAGTCTTCCATTTGATGTAAGCATTGCTATCCCTGCTTTTCATTTCCATTTACATGAAATACCTTTTCCGTCCCCTCACATTCAGTCTTCATGTGTCTCTAGATCTGAAGTGACTTTCTTGTAGGTAGCATATATATGGGTCTTGTTTTTTACCCATGCGGCTCCTCTGTGTCTTTTGATTGGAGCACGTAGTCCATTTACATTTAGTGTAATTATTTCACATCTTTTTGTTTGTGTATTTCTTAACTACTTTGGTGGATACAGATGATTCTATACTTTTGTCTTTTAACCTTCCTACTAGCTTTATAAGTGGCTGACCTACTACATTTACTATGTTTGCTTTTACCAGTGAGATTTTTCCTTCCGTAATTTTCATAGTTCTAGCTGTGGTCTTTTCTTTTCTGTTTAAAGAAGTCCCTTTAACATATCTTGTAAGCCTAGTTAGTAGTGCTGAACTCCTTTAGCTTTTGCCTACCTTTAAAACTCCATCTTTTCAAATCTGAATGATAACCTTGCCAGGTAGAGTATTCCTGGTTGGAGGTTTTTTCCTTTCATCACTTTGCATATGTACTGCTACTCCCTACTGGCCATCAAAGTTTCTTCTAAAAATACAGCTGATTGTCTTATTCCCTTGCACGTAACTAGTTGCTTTTGCTGTTTTTAAGATTCTCTCTTTAATAATTGCCATTTTAATTATAAGGTGTCTTGGTGTGGACCTCATTGGGTTCACCTCTTTTGGGACTCTCTGTGATTCCTGGACTTGGATATCTGTTTCCTTCCCCAGGTTAGGAAAGTTTTCAGCTATCTTTTTCTCCAAATAAGTTATCCGCCCCTTTCTCTCTCTCTTCTCCTTCTGGGACCCCTATAATGAAAATGTTAGTACACTTGATGTTGTTCCAGAGATCTCTTAAACTATCCTAATTTTGTTTGTTTGTTTTGGGTTTTTTTTTTTTGCGGTACGCGGGCCTCTCACTGTTGTGGCCTCTCCCGTTGCAGAGCATAGGCTCTGGACACGCAGGCTCAGTGGCCATGGCTCACGGGCACAGCTGCTCCATGGCATGTGGGATCTTCCTGGAACGGGGCACAAACCCGTGTCCCCTGCATCGGCAGGCGGACTCTCAACCACTGCACCACCAGGGAAGCCCTATCCTAATTTTTAAAATTCTTTTTCCTTTTCTCTATTCAGCTCGGTTGATTTCCACTACTCTGTCTTCCAGATCACTGACCTGTTCCTCTATATCATCTAATCTACTGCTGGATTCCTCCTCGTGTATTTTTTATTTCAGTTATGTATTCTTTAATTCTGTTTCATTCTTATTTATATTTTCTAGCTCATTGTTGAAATTCTCACCATGTTCATTCATTCTTCTCCTAAGTTTGGTGAGCATGTTTATAATTATCATTTTGAACTTTTTATCAGGTAAATTGCTTATCTCCACTTTGTTTAGTTCTTCTTTTGAGGTTATCTTGTTCCTTCATTTGGAACATATTCCTCTGTCTCCTCATTTTGCCCAATTTTGTTTGCTCTATGTATGAGGTGGGTCAGTTACATTTCCCAATCTTGGGGACGTGGCCTCATGCAGAAGATGTCCTATGAAGCCCAGCAGCCCCTTCCCCTCTCATCTCCAGAGCTACATGCTTTAGGGGTGCCCCCTCTGTGGGCTGCATGCATCCTTCTGCTGTGGCCGGGATGGCTACTGTGGGTGTGATGGTAGCGGGCCTGGGCCCTGGCCTGGCTGGCTGTGAGGCCGTTCCTCTCGCAGGGATGCAGGCCTACTGGAGGGTGGGGTAGCATTCTCATATGGTTGGCTGCACATTCTGTGTGGGCCTCCAGGCTGGTGCTTGCCCGCTGGAGGGTAGAGCTAGGTCCCCATGAGTCTGTCAGTTTCATGTTTTTTAATCAGTTTGTGACAGTCCAAGCGAGATGCAGGCTCCAATGCAGTCCCCTCACTCAACCATCAGAACCACTTTTAAAGCAGTGATCCTCAGGCTTTCCTGGGTACAGCAGGGAAGTGGGCTTCCAGCTTTCTACTCTCTAGAGATTGTGAGTACCTGTGTGTCTGTGTGTGTCTCTTGAAAATGAGGTGGGAAGTACCATTTGTACATGAACATCCAAAAGCCCTGTTCTCTCTTCCCACTAAGAATAAACGAATCATATGGAATCTAAACAAAGCTGTAAAATTTCAAGTTTTAGAATGAGAACAAACTGCTCAAAGTCAGATCTTTATCTTATCAACCAAATCCCTCTCACTTAAAGGTTTCCAAAAATATCAATAATTTACTGAAAACTAATTTGCAAAGCACATTCACATGTAAAGAACATAATTTAGTGTTTCAAAAGTCGTTTTCTTTGAGACGGAAATTTTATTCCGATTTTAAAATAAGAATAATTAATAAAAACAAGCAAATCATTCATATTTTACAATAGGTCTTATATTATGCTTTGAAAATATATTAAAGTGCTTTTAAAAATCCAAACATCAGTCATGTCATGGAGAAATTTCCCAGAGATTCTGGCAGTGAAAGAGTATGAAATATCCTGTCACCAGTCAGGCCTAATTCACAAAACCCACGTGCCTCTCTTGAACTTTAGATATATCTATTTGGATCCAAATTCTGGGGGAACAATGCAAAATACTCAATGGGTTTACTGTATAGTTGATCATCTACATAAAATTCTTACAGCAAAATCCAGGAAGACGTATCTATGTCACCCTCACCTTGAAGTTAGCTTGAAGGGTGATGGGCAGAGAGCCCATGTGGGAGACTTGAACTCCTGGGGACCAGAAGAACCAAACATCCGCCAGCTGGCTGCGTCAGCAGCCACACCCTCACTTAGAATCCAGGGACCCGGACTCTTCTTTGAGCTTCCCAAGATAGGAAGCCAGGGGAAGGAAGAATTCGTTAGCAAGGACCTCAGTGGTCATTCACGCTACTGCCTCATTCTACACGAGGAAACTAAGTCCCAGAGAAGCACAAGATTTTGCCTAATGTTCCTCAAGATTTCTGCTCAAATTTAACACTTCTGAGCAGCAAAAAACTTGATTTTCAAGACACGTTATGGTCGGCCTTATAGTTTCAGACTTGATTGAGGTGACACCCCTTTTGATGATCCTCGTCACCTTCCAAATACAGCTGACCTGCCTGTCTGTCTGCCTTCAGGAAGAGTCTTTGGTTGAGGTGCCAGCTCAGCTCTGCGGCTGCAAGAACTGGGGACCGAGGAATAAGGCTTGGGTTGGAAGAGGGACAGAGGGGTCGGGACGCAGGGAGGGGGCCTGGGAGGGGGAGGGGTCAGGGAAGGGTCAGAGGTCTGGACCACCCTTGGGTGAGAGACCATGACACACAATCCCACAAAGCTGGCCCTCAGGAAACGCTGTTAAACGTTGAGTTAAAATACCCTAGTTTGTCTTCTCCCGCGAAGCAGGGCAGCAGGCCAGCCATCCCCAGCGCTTTTCCACAGCAGCTTTTATTCCTAGCGCTCTTCATAACCTCGCTCCCTCAAATTTATAGTATTTTCAGAATAAAATTCATGAAGCCAGTCAGAACACAGCCTCCATCCCATCACAATTCTGAGCAGTGATTCTGACTACAGCTGGGAAATAGCACACAAAAAGATCGGCCAAGCACAGGCTGAGAGACAGACAGACAGAGCTCTGTGTCAGCGCTGAGATGGATGAGATCAATTTTGAAGCTTCTCTGCCTTCATATTCTAGGTTACAGACATCAGTGATTTTAGCGATTTCTTTTCTCTTTTGCCTCCACAGCCTCATGTTTCAAACTGCATCGTTCCACAGTTATCACAGGCATCATTTTATATAACCCCCAGAGAATGAGTCACTTTATGATAAAGCAGCATTTTAGAATTTGTGGTCTACAGTAGGTTTTATTCAATTTAGTTGGTTGGTCAGAGAGTAAAAACTTTGAAAGACAGTTATACTCAACATTAATACCTGTTTGAAAAACCAGTAATCCAATTTTATATTTTCACTCTTAAATGTATCAGTAAGCACTTAATGTCTCAATCAATAAGCATCAAAATGATTAGCTTGCCTATACCATATCACTGTTAAATTTATCAGTACACATGTGATGTATTACAACCAGTCGGACTTGTAGAGCGAGGCATGGACAGGTACAGGCTGTAGACCCCTGTGAGGCCGGGGCCAGGTCTGTTTCTCACTGCCCAGCTCCCTGCCGCCCAGCCCAGCACCTGGATGAAGGGATGGCTGCGTGGACAGGTGACAAATGGAATGGAATGAGTGTTTCCTAATCACTCCCCGAATCAATTTCCCCTTGAATCACCCAACCAGCCTGCTCTGAAGGTTTAAACGTTCATCTGCTGAACATAACACAACGTAGGGTTTAAGTAAAGCGGTCTTTCAGAGCGTCCTGCCTGCAGTACAGTTACACACGGGGGTGGGGGGGGCGGAAACAACCCGGCAGGAACAAACCCCACGATCTACGCGCTCACCTGCCATATCGATGGCAAAGGGCCTGTCTGCTCTCCAGCCGGTGTACCAGCCGACGACCTTCCCGTTTTCCACCAACGGACGTTCATAGCGCCGCCCGCCAACCAGGCCCACTGGCCACACAGAGACCTTGCGCGTTGTTCGCATCTACAAAAGGGGAAAGAGACGTAGTTGAAGCTTCCTTAGGGGAAGGAACCTGAACGAGGAAAGGAATGTGAGCCACAGAAGAAACGGGGGGAGTGGAGATTTCCGAACGGTGAAGGTTTCCGAGTGGAACCAGAACCCTCCTGCTGGCAGACTGTTCCCCGGTTCCCTGCCGTGTGGCTGCCTGGTGCCACTGCCCTGTGCTGTCACGGACTCAGCCAGGGGCTCCGGGCTGAGAAATAAAGTGGGTCCATGTCTGAGCATCGCTCATCAGAAGCTGAGCTGTGACCATCAAATACTGTCTATTTGTCTCAAAGCTGGACCTTCAACTACGCTTGGTCCCCCGGCAAGTGCAAGTTCCCGACTGCCCCTTAGGCAACCTTATTACTCAGCAGCAGCAGCAATTCCTCTCGGAGGAGCCATAGGGGTTGCCCGTCTCTGATTTCTTTTTTTACTGTTACAGACACAGAGAGATCTTGTCTGGGGACATTCATAACGGGATCCAGACACAGAACAGACACCAAGCACCCTCCGGACAGAAAGAAAAATGTCCCCTAAATTCGCCTGCCTTTCAAAGGCGATCGGGCCAAATTAGAGAGGAAAGGCCCACACGGGCTGCTGGAATCTCTGGTCCTCTCCAGGTACATGCTCTTAAAGACAGCCCTCAACTGACGTGCTGGGGCCAAGTCAGCCCACGTGGCGCCTTTCTGCAAACTAGAAAGAGCTGCCCCTTTCTCAGGTGGACACACCCATGCCGGGGCCCCTGGCTTGGCCATCAAAGCGCAGGCTGGATTTCAGCAGTGCCTACTCTCCCAGCTGGGTGTGCCACACCGCTGCACCAGGCGGACCCGTTGTTGGGATCGTTATAATTTCAACACCAATGCTTGACCTTTTATTTGCTATAGAACTGGGTCATGGTCAGTTAACCAATGAATAAAATAAAGATTATCAATCAAGGAATTATTTAATGAAAGGAAGAAAAATTATATTCTTGGCAAAGATTTTCAAGTACAATTCAAATCAAAAGTTATACTACTGTATTAATGAAAATATAACTCAAAGCTCCCATTTAGCAAATATCCCAACTTTACTTATTTATTAATATCCCACTTCACTCCAAAGAGCAGATTTTAGAGCATGAAGCAATCCAGGTAATGAAGATCCCATTCTATTGGTCTTCCACAAATCTGAAATGACTGTTTTTTATAGTCTATCACTTTTTCAGTAAATTAACCATCATTGCCTTGTGCTAGCTCATACTAACTAAATTTTTTTTTAAAAAGTGCTACTGAAAAAAGAAAAGAGTGCTACTGAGGTATAACTGACTACAGAAAAGAATTAACAGTCCTGAGACTGATTTTCAGAAAAGCCTGCTTATAAGCTGGCCCTTGGCTGGCACCTGGGAATCTGGCTTTTGAAGCAGTCCCTACGTTGATATGGTTGTTCTGCCCGCCTGGGCCACTGAACATGCTTTCTTTTCGGGCATCTGAAATACCGGTGGGCAGAGGTGCCTATGTGACCAGCCCCCAGCAAAAACCCTGAACCTGAAATGGGTTTCAGTGGGCATAACCACTGTACCTCCATAGTTACAGCTTTGCTGCTGGAGGGAAGGTGTGCTCTGCGGTCCCTCATGGGGGGAAGAGGACGCAGGAAGTGGCACGCGGATTCCTCCAGACCCTTCCTCACGTCTTTTCCTCACTGATGTGCCTATGGATCCTACTGCATCCTGGTGACATATCTTATCCACAAGTACAATACGTGCTGGGTGCTAGGGGTCCCAGTAAATCACCAAGCATGTGGGCAGTCTTAGGGACCCCTGAAAGGATAAAATGCATGTTTTGAAGAGTAAAATTTGATACACTTTGACCTATGTAAATGGCCATGAACACATGGCCAAAATGAAGATAATAAACATATCCATCACCTCCAAGTTTCCTTGTGCTGTTTTCTAAAGCCACCCCTCTTATGCTCTCCACATCCCCTAACCTCAGGCAACCGCTGATCTCCACAGAATTTTATATGAATGGAAGCATATGGTATATACTGTGTTTTTTTTAATTGGGCTTCTTTCACCTAGAATAATGATATGGAGATTCAGCCAGCCTACAATGTGTATCAACAGTCCATTCCTTCACATTGCTGAGTAGTATTCTACTGTATGGATGTATGGGTGTGCCACAGTTTTGTTTTTTTAAATCCATTTACCTGTTGATGGACTTCTGGGTTTTTTCAAGCCTCTGGATATTACAGATGAAGCTGTTATGAACATCGGTGTATGAGTCTATGCAGACTTCATTATTTTTGGATAAGTACCTAAGAGTGGAATGCCTAGATCACATGGTACGTGTACATTTAACTTTTTAAGAAACTGCCAAATTATTTTCCAAAGTGGTTGCGCCGTTTTACAATCCCGCCAGCAGTGTGTGAGTTCCAATCATTCCACATCCTCGCCGAGACTTGGTGTGGTTGGTGTTTCATTTTAGCCATTCTAATAGGTATTAGTAGTATGTCACTGTGGTTTTAATTTGCATTTTTCTAATGACTGATTATGTTGAGTATTTTTTCACGTGCTTATAAGCCATACGGCATTGCTTCTTTGGCAAAGTATTTGTTCCAATCTTTTGCCTACTTTTAAAATTGCTTATGTCTTTCCTGTTGTGTTTTGAGAGGTATTTATATAGTCTGCATACAAATCCTTTTCTCAGATATGTGCCATAAATATTTTCTCTTTGTCTGTGGCTCATCTCTTCTTTTCTTTCTTTTCTTAATTGGGGTATAGTTACTTTACAATGTTGTGTTGATTTCTGCTGTACAATGAAGTGAATCAGCTCTATGTCTATCTCTATCTCCTCCCTCTTGGGAGATGTGGCTAATCTTTGGAAGGACAGACAGCTGTAATGTTGACGAAGTCCAGTGCATGCATTTGTCCTTCATGAAGAATGCTGTTGGTGTCACAGCTGAGATATTGTTGCCTAACCTGCAGTTGTCTCCTCCTTCCTGCAAGTTATGATGGATTTAGGTCTTATATTTAATTATGATCTATTTTGAGTTAATTTTGTGTATGTGATGTGAGGGACTGAAATTCTTCTCTTTCTTTTTTGCATGTGGATATCCAATTGTTCCAACTGTATCTAATTGTCCCAGAACTACAGAACAGCCTTTGTACTCTTGTCAAAAGTCAGCAGCCGCATACGTGTGAGTTTACTTCTGGATGTTCTCCCTGACCCATTGGTCCGCTTGGCGATCTAATGCTAATACCACACTGTCTTGATTTACTGTGGTTTTATGACAACTGCTGTAACCAGGTGGTGCGAGTTCCCCATCTCTGTTTTTCTTCATCAGAGTTGTTTTGACTATTTCCATATGAGTTTCAGAGTCAGTCTGTAAATTTTGGCAAATTTTGATCAGGACTGCATCAAATCTATATATCAATTCATTGAGAACTGACAACGTAGCAATATGGAGTCTTCGAATCCATGAACATGGTCTCTCTCTCTCTCTCTAGTGATTTCGATCTTTCATTCCTCCCAGCAAGGTTTTGGAGATTTAATTTTGAATCAGTATTAACATTTAATGCTTTTGTGTCCTAGATCTTTGCCACAGGTGGGAAAAAAGCCAGGAATTTTATTAAACATTTCCCCAAAATACGGCCCTCTCCTCAACTCACTCCACCCCTGGTTCCCTCACACACTGCAGAAAATGAAAAATTTCCATTTTTTTGTTTGATATCTCAAATTGATATCTCAAAACATACTGAGAAATCAAGTTAAATCTAGTACATGCTTTTCTTACAGTGACAGAATGGCCTTGTATCTAACAAGGTACTGAAAATAGTGCTGTGTCCTTTTTTTGATATTTCCTTAAAATGCCTATGATTTTTTAGCTCCTAAACTGCTTTTTCCTGGAGCACTAAATTTTCAAATCTGAAAAGCTGGTAAGCGGACCTCGTCTCAGACCTGGGTATCCTCTTGAGAATGCATAGGTTGTGCCTGCATACAGCAGGTGCCAAAACATTCTTGATAAGTGTGTAAGCACCATGTGGTACCTGAGCCATATGTAGCAAGCAATCAGGATGCTGTGTTGTGAAGGGGCACCTCACAGGCAAGAGGAGGACAGACAGGAAAAGAACAGAAGGAAAGGGGAAACAGGGAAAGAGAAATTCCCTTACAGA
>NW_006771828.1:1346369-1383632 GCF_000442215.2 Lipotes vexillifer
GGAAAGAGAAATTCCCTTACAGAGGAGGACACACGGAACTGTGGGAGCGCTCCCACCGGGAGAAGCAAACATGGCCAGATGTGTTTGGTGCCTGGCTTTTCACTGAAGCAGGGCTGTGAAAGACACGTAGGATTTTCCCCACAGACTACAGAATGGCCTAGGGTTCTGGGTAATGAGATGAATCAAAGAAGCAACCCTTCACACTTCTGTGCCAGTTTCATTCCAGAACATGTAGGTTTTATTTAGCATGCTCCAAATTTCTGAGAGCAGCTCAGAGTGAACATTTGTTCATGTTTTATTTTTTCAGAGGGTCGGGTGCTAAAGGAAATGCAATGACTATTTGAATGCAGGTGATGTGGCAGGACTACGTTTCCAAGTATGCTACATTTTTAAAAGTCTGTCATGTAAATAACAGGCAGCCCGTCACATCCGCGGGTTCCACATCCTTTACACTATCCGCGGTTGTTGAATCTGCAAATGCCGAACCTGCGGATACAGAGGGCCCAGGATGGGACTTGGGCGGGTACCAAAATCTGATGGGATTTGGATTTTGGTACCCACAGCGGGTCCTGGAACCAATTTCCCGTGGATACCTAGGGACGACTGTAGTTTACAACTTCAGAAAGATCCAGATGCCCTTGACGTGTATGCACGGCTCTGAGATTCAGTGTGGAATCCTTCATTCCAGGGTTAGACACACAGCCCCTCAGAACACGACCGCTACACTGCACAGAGTGCGCCCGGCATTTCAAAGGAAAATAGCACAGCTATTTACAGAACTTCTGCTCGTCACCCCTGGGATCCACCCTTTGTTCTGTCCTTTTCTCTCTATCTATGCTCTTTAAGGATTCCTAAGCAGCCTCCTTCTTTTCTGAGAGGGGGAAATGTAACAATGACTGTTCCTATTAAAAGTAAAAGCACTTTCCTATAACTAAAATATTCTCCATATTTAAAAGCTCTGTTACTTTCTTAGCACAAAATAGCAGTTAAGTCACAGGCACATCTTCCGGTGCCCGGTGTGAGCTCCAGTCTGAAACTGAGGAGTAAAGCACTGGATGTTAAGATGAAGACAAAGCAGTTCACGTATTGATAGGACAATATTATGACCAGTTCCGGCCCCCAAAGGCATTCTCTATTTATTCCACGCTAGAGTCATACTCTGTCACTTACTCCTCCCGCTGTGACCCTCAGTGAAGTGGATAGGACTTGCAAGCCCAAATCACGGGCAAATCCAATGGCTAAAAGGACCACGAGACGCATGTGGGACATCTGCATGCTCCTCCAGGCCACATGCCTTTTAAACTCCCCCAGGGCAGGTGGTGCCTGGTTCGTCTGCATCTTCTCCAGGAAAGCAGGGCGGCAGGGAACTGCCGTGCACTCCTGGGTCTGGTGACTCTTACCAACAACCCGCTCCTGTTTCTTTAGCCAACGTCTTTCCTGCAGCTTTAAGCTGCGTGACTTTGGCCCCTCTCTGAGAGATGGCTAGCTAGCGGCCAGCGTTCCAGGACTGGGACGCTTCAGAAGATCACACGTATGTGATCATCAGACTTAGAGTAAAACAGAAAAAGTTAAACAAATGTCCTTTCACTTCCTTTAAGACCTGCCAGTAGGTGAAATCTTGTTTTATTTTTTCCAAAGGGAAATGAACAAAATGCTTGATCTTATGAAAATGGGGCAGGATCCAGCGAGCTAAAGACGGAGAGGAAAGAGCACAGAGTGAGGACTTGAGCTCCGGGGTCTTTTCCAATATCATTGTGCATAAACATCCGGCATTTTCCAACACAGAAGCTATAGCTACGTTTATACGATCCAACACACCCATACATTTTCTGCGAAACAAGTCTGCAAATTAACATCCTGCCTGCTTTCTCTCTTGCATCGGATTCAGCATCCATTTCCCTCAACTAATTGTTACTTGGCTCAGGGCTATTCACTCAACACAGTGTCCTTCACGTAACTGTACATTGCCCTGGATTTTTTTTTTTTTTTTTTGGATTTCCATACACAACCATTTCCAGAGCATGAACTTCTGAGGGGCAGAAGCTAATTAATTAAAGGAGCTAAGAATCCGAGAAGCAGAAATGTCCCTAATGTTACGTTCTCAACCCTTCTCCTGGGTCATTGGGTAGAAGACCCAGAAGACCACGCCTCACATTTCTTCCATACCTCTTGTATCTTTTCACTAAATACTGGTCACATACCTAACGTGTGTCCAGTGCTAGCCCCTGAGCAACTCACACAAGGTCCTTGCCCACGAAGCCAACGTTCCGGAAAAGAAAAAGCAGTAACACAACCAACTGCAAGATGAGCTTCTTTAATTCAATGCGATAAGGGCTGGAAGGGAAGCAGATGGTGCCATGAGGCATGTTGCAGAGACTCTGACCTGATCTGGGACCTGCTGAGGCTTCCCTGAGCTAAGTCGAAAGCATGGGAAGCACTGACCACTGCGGAGAGGAAGAACAAAGACTTTCCAGGAAGAAGGCAATGCAAGCGCTCCAGGCCCTGGACAGGAGCGATCTAATAAAAACAGATCCATTCTGGACAGTGGCTGCTGGGAGCCAGGTTTCTCACCACTGGAGTGAGAACTTACAGATAAGCAAAAGAGAAGGCTAGCACCACCCATGTGGTTACGGGTGAGTGTTGGAGACATCAGTATGAACTCATGTTCAGCTCGATATAGAGATGGTTATATACACAGATATGTGTGCATGCACATGTTGGTCAGCACACACACCTATTCCCTTGCTCTGTCAGCTGAGGGGGCCTAGAAGCAGTGACACTCCAGCAGCGATGAGCCCACCTGGCCCCAGATCTCGGTTCCTAACACTGTGCTCTAATAAAGGGAACCAGAGCTACTCAGAGAAGCAGCTGACTCCAGGGCTGGCGCAGAAAATATACAAGATGATCCGGGGTATCTTTAGAGCCAGAAAGTAAGGAAGCACTCAAAAACACACACACAAAAACACACATTGATGGGGGCATCCAAAGAGGCCCACGGGAGTCTACCAAATGGCCAAAGCTGGAACAATTTAAGCAACAAAATTAGATTACAAACTAAAGTAGAAAATAAACACCAAACACCAATATGACTGAAGTATATACACAAATGCTTGAATAAATAAGCCAATGGGGAATACACAAACTTCCCACGCAAGAGGAATTCCAAATAATGAACGTAGGTAACCTTCCTTCCACCCAAGGAGGTAGAGCTAACTCCCCACTCCTTGGGTATGGGCTGCATAGTAAGTTCATTCTAGAGACAACAGTATGGAAGAAACTTTACAGTGGAGGAACCTCAAAGTTACCATCCACGGTTTTAAGTCATGTTGACAGTATGCACCCTTGATGTGCTGTGCTGAAAATGGCACTTTCCCTCTGTGGTCTTTTCTAACCTGTGTGGTTCTTTCCTTCCCTTCCCTTCCCTTCCCTTCCCTTCCCTCCCCTCCCCTTCCCTCCTTCCCTTCCCTTCTTCCCTTCCCTCCTTCCCTTCCCTTTCCTTCCTTCCTTCCTTTCGTTCTTTCCTTTTTTAAATATTAATTTGTATTGAGGTATGGTTGCTTTAGATTCCTTCTAATAAAAGGAACCAGGGCTCCTTAGAGAAATGGCCGATGCTAGGACAGAAGTGGAAAATAAACAATATGAGCTTAAATCATCCTGTAGTGCCAGAAAGTAAGGAGGGGTTTATAAAATAAACAAAGACCGCACACAAACCCACATTGATGAGGGTCTGTGAAAAGAACACAGCCAACTGAAAGAGCTCCCAGCGGCCAGAGCCGGTACAATGTGAGCTATAAACTAATGCTGACAGTATGTACCCTTGACGTGATACTATGAAAATGGCACTTTTCTTCCCCCAAACATAACCACATTCTAATCATGAGAAAAACCTCAGAAAAACTCCAACAGCGTGGCATTCTACAATATACCTGACCAGGACTCTTCCAAACTGCCAAGGTCATCAGAAATAAGGAAAATCAGAGAAACTGTCACAGCCAGGGAACCCATAGAGACATGACGACTAAACGTAATGTGGTGCCCAGAATAGGATCCTGGAACAGAAAAAGGACACCAGGTAGTAAACACTAAGGACATGTGAATAAAGAACTGACTTTAGCTAATACTGATTCATTCATTATAACACATGTAACATATAAATATCAATGTATAATGTTAACAGTGGAAACTGGGTGTGAGGTGTACGGGAACTTACTAGTATTTTCTCAGTTCTTCTGTAAATCTAAAACTGTGTTAAAAATAGAGGGGCCTCCCTGGTGGCACAGTGGTTAAGAATCTGCCTGCCAATGCAGGGGACACGGGTTCGAGCCCTGGTCTGGGAAGATCCCACATGCCGTGGAGCAACTAAGCCTGTGCGCCACAACTACTGAGCCTGCATGCCACAACTACTGAAGCCCAGGTGCTCTAGTGCCCACGCGCCGCAACTACTGAGCCTGTGTGCTACAACTACTGAAGCCCACGCACCTAGAGCCTGTGCTCTGCAACAAGAGAAGCTACCACAGTGAGAAGCCCGCGCACCGCAAGGAAGAGTAGCCCCCGCTCTCCGCAACGAGAGAAAGCCCACGTGCAGCAACAAAGACCCAATGCAAAACAACAACAAAAGTCTATTATTTAAAAAAAATCCCTTTTCAAAGCACCTAAGGTGACTATTCCTTCTCTGTCCAGCCCTGTCGGGTATGATGCAGACTTAATCTCTAGCCTGGGGTCAAGTTTTCACTCACTTTCTCTGCCCTATTTACTGTGCAGACCAGAGGTCACAGCTGGAGCATTTGGCCATACGTGGCCCTAGAGGAAAGGTTGGTTTGGCCTGCAAAAGTTTTTGCATTTTAAACAGAGATGTGTTAAAACCCAAAGATGTCCAGCCTCTTTGAAGATGCGGTACACTGGGCTGGATTCCTTTACGGCGACAATGGCGTCAAGGGCTACGTCCCTTCCAGCAGCGCCAGGCCAGCCCTCCCCTGCTCCCCGCAGGCTCCCCCCCATCCCTATCACAGCCCCAAAGCCGAGTCTACCAGTCTGTGCTGTCATGGGCGATGGTCCTCTCTCCAAAGTGGGCAACTGGAAAACAGACCAAATGGGCCCCGCATTCAAGTGCACAGGGATAGAGCACTGTTATATGGATGGGAACGAGGGCTGTTCCTGTATACACACTTTTTTTTTTTTTTTGCTGTACGCGGGCCTCTCGCTGTCACAGCCTTCTCTTGTGGCGGAGCACAGGCTCCGGACGCGCAGGCTCAGCGGCCATGGCTCACGGGCCCAGCCGCTCCGAGGAATGGGGGATCTTCCCGGACCTGGGCACGAACCCGTGTCCCCTGCATCGGCAGGTGGACTCTCAACCACTGCGCCACCAGGGAAGCCCTGTTCCTGTATACTTAATATGCAAAGCATGTGCACAAAAGATGCCGTTAGAAATAATAACAACCATGAGAAATATACGGGAAAGGGACGTAATTAAAAACCTTAGTAAATGAAAATAAATCAGGCTGAAGTTTTAGTCCTTTAAGTTTTAATACCAAAAAAGCAATACTGCTCACACCTGGCCAGCTTCACTTAATATGTCACTTGCTTGAAGGCACATGACTGTGAATCCTGGTACAGAATGTCTGGGAGGAGCTGGCCAGGCTCTGCCTATCGTACAGCTACAGTAATCAAGACACTGTGGTGTCAATGTAAAGACAGACACTCGGTAAACAGAAGAGATTCGACAGTTCAAAAATAATTCTTCCCACCGATGCCTGGCTGATTTTTTTTTTTTTTTTTTTTACTAAGATGCCAAGAAAACTTAGCGGGGGAAAGGATACTCTTTAACACATTGTGCTGGAACAAAAGGACACCTATGGTGGGGGGGCGGGGAAGGGAAATAACCTCCATCCCTGTAGCTCACAATATTCATAGAAATTAACTCAAAATGGAATCATGGACATAAACACAAAAGCTTAAGTTATAGAACTTGTAGAAAAAAATATAAAAGAAACTCTTTGTGGAGGGGTGGGGGAAGGATGCACTGGGCGTTTGGGATTATCAGATGCAAACTATAATATATAGACTGGATACACAACAAGGTCCTACTGTACAGCACAGGGAACTATATTCAATGTCCTGGGATAAACCATAAAATGGAAAAGAATATAAAATAGAAAGTACATATATATGTATAACTGAGTCATTTTGCTGTACGGCAGTAATTAACACAACATTGTAAATCAATTATACTTCAGTCAAATACATTTAAAATAAAAAGAAACTCTTTGTGGTCTCAGGGTAGGCAAAGATTCCTTAGACGTGTCCTAAAAATATGAACCCTAAACAATTCACAAATTGGACTTAATCAAAATTAAAATTTTCTACTCTCCAAAAGATACTGTTTAAAACATTTTAGACTAAGTCACCAAGTGGGAGAAAATATCCCAATACGTGACCAAAGGCTTGTATTGAGAACACACAGGACTCTTACAGCTCAATAAAAAAGCTTAAGGCATAACCTCTATGGACAATTTAAAAACTGGCTGAAGATTTGAACAGACATTTAATCAAAAAAAAAAAAAGAATGATCATTTAGCACATGAAAAGATGTTCTCTAGCCTCAGTCATTACAGAAATCAAAGCCGCAATAACATACCATCACACACCCACTACAATGGCAAAAATTAAAAGACTGCCAACACCAAGTGTGAATGCAGATGTGGAATAACATTCCCGGTGGAAGTATAAAATGGTACAACCCCTTTGGAAAACAACTGGGCAGTTTCTTATAAACTTAACAAATACACTGATCATACGACTCAGTCATTCCATTTCTAAGTATTCACCCAAGAGAGATGAAAGCACAGGCCACACAAAAACCTATACCTAAATGTTCATGACAGTTTAATTCATAACAGCCACAAGCTGGAAAAAGCCCAAATGCACATCAGCTTGTAAAGAGATAAATAAACTGTGATATATCCAAACAATGGATTACTAGTCAGCAATAAAAGGCAATGAACTATTGATATTCGTAACAACGTGAATAAATCTCAAAAACACAATGTTGAGTGAAAGAAATCAGAGAAAAGGCTGCATATTGCATTCTTCCACTTCTACAAAACTCTAGAATAGGCAGAGTCATCTACAGTGACGGAACGCAGATTAGAGCCACACGTGGTGACAACTGCCTGCAAACAGCTACGTCAGGTGATGCATACAAGCGTGCGAGGGGCTAAAATGTGCCAAACTCTACAGTTAAAATGAATACATTTTATTATCAGTAAATTACACCACAGTGAAGCTGATTTAAAATAAAATCAAAGTAGCCAGGAGGTTTTAATAGAAACTCATGACTACAGGGCGTAGAAATATTAACAGCCCAGTTGCAATAAACACACCGAACACCGAAATCTTGGGTTGTAAATACCACTCTCCACTAAAGGGAACCAGGGCTCCTTGGAGAAGTGGCTGATTCCAGGTCTGGCATGGGGAAAGGATGAGTTTAAAATGTTTTGCACCAAAGAAGCAAATAAGTGCTCAAAGACAGACAATAAAGACAGAAGCTGGTCTGCCAGATGGCTGGCCAAGCTGTAAACAATTTGAGCGTCAGAAAGAATGACATCGATAGATTAAAATACATTGAGGGGGAGGGGAATTCCCTGGAGGTCCAGTGGTGAAGACCCGGCGCTTTCACTGCTGGGCACAGGTTCGATCCCTGGCCGGGGAACTCAGATCCTGCAAGCCACACAGTGCGGCCAGATTAAAAAAAAAAAAACTGAGGGGTAAAAAGGACCCTAAAATCTATGGTTATAGGTTGGGGGTGGGCTGTGTGAGAGAGAAACTGCCCTTCAAGAAGAATGCCAGCTAACAAGTGCAGAAGGAAGGACACAAAGAGAAAAGCACCACTGGATGCCCCCAAAGTACGGCAATAACTAATTCAAGCAAGAATCATCCCTGGATGCTTGAACTCGGGTAAAAGTTGTTGGGAAAGATATTCACGCTGGCTCAGAATATCAATCTATGTGCTTTCTTCAATTACAGAAGAAAAATGTGCCTTTACCACGGAGAGACTTGGTGGTCCCTCCCTCGACCAAGTGGTCAAGCTTGGTGTCACCATCCATAAGGTGACCTACCACGTCACTGGATGCAGGAGGATGACAACGGCGTCTCTGTGGTGTCCTTGCTGAAAAGGTATGGCCTGAATATATTTATGAGGAAACAGATGACCGTGAGGGAGACCAAACAGTCAAATGCAATTTTTTTGTCTGTGTGGACTTATCACAGCCCAATCCAGGACTATTTAAATTTCTATTTTCCTCAAGGCTTCTAGGAGAGTAGGCACTGTTGCAGAAAAGAATTCCAGCCTAAGGGTATAATGCTATCGTGACAACGCCGGACAGGACGTGAGAAAAGGCCTCTACTTTGGAGGTCCTCTCACCCACAGGCGCCCATCCCCTCTCCCGCCATCAAGGTTAAGATATGTTCTTTCTAAAAAAATCGAAATAAGCTTCATCTATTCCACTATTCCTTGTATAGATCTATACACTTTAGTAAAATTTGATGTTTATTGAAAATATAAACATAACTAATTGCCAGCAACCCTGATAACACTTATTTGGATACCAAAAAGGAAAACTTTACATAAAATCAAATGTATAAGATGTGGCAGCATCCTCAGTGGCCATCAGCACGTGAATGGATAAAGATGAGGTACATATACACAATGGAATACTACTCAGCCAGAAAAAAAGAATGAAATTTTGCCATTTGCAGGAACACGATGGACCTAGAGGGCATTGCACTACGTGAAATAAGTCAGACGGAGACAGACAAATACTGCATGATATCACTTATACATGGAATCTAAGAAATACAATCAACTAGCGAGTATAACAAAAAAAGCAGCAGACTCACAGGTATAGAGACCAAACTGTGGTTACCGGTGGGGAGAGGGGAAGAGGGGAGAGAAAACACAGGGGTGGGGGAGGAGGTACAAACTCTTGGGTGTAAGATGGGCTACAAGGATGTAGTGTACAACATGGGGAATATAGCCAATATTTTAGAATAACTGTAGATGGAGTGTAACCTTGAAAAATTGTATACACATTTTTTTAAAAGGCAATAGTAACTGAAAAAAGGGGGGAAAAAAATCAAATGTCTAGTTAGGTTTGCAGAAAACTACAAACTCTGTAAGATGGGCTACAAGGATGTAGTGTACAACATGGGGAATATAGCCAATATTTTAGAATAACTGTAGATGGAGTGTAACCTTGAAAAATTGTATACACATTTTTTTAAAAGGCAATAGTAACTGAAAAAAGGGGGGAAAAAAATCAAATGTCTAGTTAGGTTTGCAGAAAACTTCCACAAATCAGCATGCTACCATTAGTTCAATACTCTCAGTAGTTTCCCCCTTTAAAATCCGCTCCTTTGGCTCACACATTGCCCACCACGTTTCAAGAGTCCTGAGTTATTTAATGGCAGACAGTGCCTCACTCCCCTCTGCGGCCGTGTGTCCAGCCCATAAAGGAGCTGTACAGCACTCAGTTCGGGCATCTGGAGCTCCGACCCACATCTGGTGGCTGGTCTCTTACTTCACCAACCTTCGCATGTAACAGACAGACTCAGATACAAAGAAGCTAATCCACACTTCGAACAAAGTTATAAATGAATACTGCTGACTTAAAAGCTTTAAAGAAATGACTGTGGTCTCAGAATTATCGTGCTGTGTGTGTCTGTGCCTGTATGTGTAGGGCGGGGATACTGGGGGCATATACTGGATTTCCCAACCCCTTCCCATCAATCACTGCATGGGAGGTGGCAGAGTTCCCTAGGGCTATGGCCTTGACCGTGTTCAATACATTTTCCTAAACGAGTACTGACCCTAAAGGCCTCTGCTCTGGTTTGCTCAGTACTATGAGTAGGTGAGGAAATTAAAATTCTTTCATTTCCGTTTCTGAATTTCTCCATATGAAAACCAACTATACCCATCTCCCATTCTTCCCAGAGAGAACAGTGGGGAAAGGAGGTCGCTAAAACCCTCAGATATTCTTAAAAGATGTTGTTTATTCATCATTCAGCTTCAGCATCAGGTATAATATTCTGGGACATTAAAGAGATCACACCTCCCTGTCACACACAGCAGTGTCTTAAGGCAAGTTCTGAAAAAGACAATCCCACTTTTCCCTCAGGCAATGAGATGTAAACTGTCTTTGTAGACTAAATAAGGTGTGACATGTAAAGAGTATGGAAACCCAGGAGACTACTTTTACAGCAGAGCAAAAGTTCTGTGGATCTCCACGCTGCCAAAGGTGGGAAATACAGATACAGGAGGGAACCTGGAAAAAACAGCAGCAGCGGCGACAAAAACAACTGTCTTTTCATACACGTGGAATATAATAAAATATTCTCTGCTTTCTTACTCTTCAGCTCTGTCCCCTGCTGCATTTAAGATCCTTACGCCTCTGGGTTTCTTTCTTTCTCGTATTTAATTAACATCTAATGTTACTCCAAAAAGGATATAAGGAAACTTACAGAGATACAAGAAAATTGAACAGAGGTGACTGATAACTAATAGCTTCCCTATACACCAGCAAATACCGTGGAAAAGAGCATTACTGTAGCAAGAGCAAGTAGGAAATGCTAGGCATAAACTCACTGAGCACAGTGCAAGAACCAAATGCAGAAAATCACAACCTTCACTAAGGGTAGGAAATGATGTGAAAGAAGGCAGAGACTGCCTGCCGCGGACACTGCTGGCTGCCTGCTCAACACTGCCTCCCTCCTCTTCCTTACTGGCTGAGCTTCAGTTTAGCTCAGTGGTGACCAGCCTTCTCCACCCCCTCCCCAAAACATGACCAAGGAGAGGGTGGCCCTCTCTCAAGGTCAGGGGTAAATCCTGACTTGTCAGTGATGACTTTGAATGTTGGCAGTTCTGGTCATCAGAGGAAATGTGCTGGGCTGCTTCTGGGAAAGGTTTCCCCACTCCTAAGGAACTCAGCACATAGCCATGTCTCGATGTGATGGCTGGAACTGCAGCAGCCATTTTGTAACTGGGAAGAAAAGAGTGGGAACACAAAGCTGACATTCTGAGGGTGGCAACACGCAGACAGATGGGACTAAGTCAGCCAGCCCTGAACGCTGCTCTCCATCTGGGCTTCCTGATATGGGAATGTGGCTCCTTGTTCACTACAGATCCTCCTCCTGGCCTCCCAGGAAGACTCCATGTCTTTGCATCCCTTGCAGTTAGGATGGAGCCATATGACTGACTCTGGTCCTTACAAACAACTGGTGCAATCCACCAGCCCTCCTCTCTTACCAGGGTGATCTTAGGAGCCATGTGTTACAGATGGCGCAGTGACAAGATGGAAGCCCTGGGGTGTCTGCATCACCAACTTGACCCAGGAGAGTCGCCAACCCCCAGTGAACTTTGCGGGACCATCAGTAAGCTTCTACCGTATCAAGCTTCTCAGATGTCCGGGTTTGCTGCTGCGGTGGCCAGTAATTAATTATTCTGCTAATAAAAGGAGACTATGTACGTGCTCATCGTTTAAGCCAACTTTTTGTTGTTTCAGTTGGGGTTTGTAACTTGTAGCCAAAAGTTTCCTGTTTGTTACACTCGCCATGTTCTTGGACCAGAAGTCTCAAAAAATATATAGGATTCTTCACACTCGTGCCCAAAGTGACATTCCCTGACAAGAGCTCCCTGAACGTAGCTATTTGGGGCTGCTAGTTTTGTCCAGCATTATAAAAGCTTTAACTGTTGAACCAGGGAAAAGTATGGTATGCTTTTATGAAGACAAACCTAAGGCTTCCAACAGAGATGTGAACGGGAGTGGAGGAGGCCAAGGTGTCAGGGACATATCCTCCCCAGGGAGCTAGTCCCAGGGCTGGAGGTACAGGTCATCTCTGCAATGTTCACCGAATTCACAAGAAACTGGGAACTTTTCATCTTGGTAGAGTCTTTGACTAAATTAGTCTCTTAGCAGCAGGTCTGGAGTTTTTCACCAATTAATAAAGCACTAGAGTGCTATGATGATCAATACAGCAGAGTACCTCATGACAAATTCTAATTTCCCAAATAAACAACTAGCTTTCTCTAGTTGAAGCAAGCGGGGGCTACTCTTCGTTGCGGTGCACGGGCTTCTCATTGCAGTGGCTTCTCTTGTTGCAGAGCATTTATGAGAATTCCAATTAAAAAAAAAAAGCTTCACAGAAGCCATGGATTAGAGATGCATACTGCAATAAAAATACATCTTTTAAAACATGGGACAGCAGGGAAAAATAGAAAAAAATATATTCCATAATGCCACTTATATACACTTGAAATACTGCACACACAACACTATAGTTTTCATAAGGACACATACAAATGAAACAATCCACAGCATGTGTATTAGAATAGATGCCTGAAGATGAGGATAAAAGGAAACAAACAATAGAACAAGGGAGGAAACTTGCACAGGACGATGCTGATAGCAGCTTAGAACTGGGAAGTAAGATCAACTCTATCTGTACCTGAAAACTAAGGAAAAGAAAAAAATTTTCAGGTTCTCCTGGTAGAAAACATATTCAGAACATGTGATAAATGAATAAAAGAGGAACAGGGAGTGAAGCCTCTAAGGTTATAGAAGTTATTAAGCACCCCCAGAAAATACTGAAAAGGAAGAACTCTACAGGACATTCCCTAGAACGGTAAGTTAAACTCTTTGTAGCCTCAGTAAAAGGTCATTTTACAAAGACCATTGGTTATCATGACCAATCTTTACTTTGGTCAAAAGTAAAGATATAGGTGAGTCTTGAAAGGAAACCTAATTTAGAAAGTCCAACTTACAACAAAATACAGAGGCTCTTTACTCACACAAGAGTCACAGCAGGGGTTATTTAAATAAGGCTTTGTTTACAGACTGCTAGGTCTTTTTTTTTTTTTTTTTTGCGGTACGCAGGCCTCTCACTGCTGTGGCCTCTCCCATTGCGGAGCACAGGCTCTGGACGCGCAGGCTCAGCGGCCATGGCTCATGGGCCCAGCCGCTCTGCGGCATGTGGGATCTTCCCGGACCGGGGCACGAACCCGCATCCCCTGCATTGGCAGATGGACTCTCAACCACTGTGCCACCAGGGAAGCCCCATGCTAGGTCTTTTTAAAATAAATTTGTTTACTTTATTTATTTAATTTTGGCTGCGTAGGGTCTTCGTTGCTGCGCGCAGGCTTTCTCTAGTTGAAGCAAGCGGGGGCTACTCTTCGTTGCGGTGCACGGGCTTCTCATTGCAGTGGCTTCTCTTGTTGCAGAGCATGGGCTTCTCTTGTTGTGGAGCGTGGGCTTCATTACTTGTAGCACGTGTGTTAGGTCTTTAACCCGGGAGAAGAGCAACAGAAAAGCAAAATGGATAAAGAAGCAAGAACCAACATTATGCTATTTACAACAGACACACTTTAAAAGAACAGAGATAGGATAAAATTAAAGGATGGGGGCTTCCCTGGTGGCGCAGTGCTTGAGAGTCCGCCTGCCGTTGCAGGAGACGCGGGTTCGTGCCCCGTTTCGGGAGGATCCCACATGCCGCGGAGCGGCTGGGCCCGTGAGCCGTGGCCGCTGAGCCTGCGCGTCCGGAGCCTGTGCTCCGCAAGTGGGAGAGGCCACAACAGTGAGAGGCCCGCATAACGCAAGAAAAAAAAAAAATTAAAGGATGGAAAAAGGAACACCATGCAGACAGCATGCATATGAAAGCTATCGTGGCTATATTAGTATCAGATAAAGTAGCTTTCAAGACAAAGAGATTACCAGAGATAATGACGGTCCTTTCATAATGATGAAAGCATCAATTCATCAAGAAAAAAATAACAAATCTAAACGTGTGTGCACCAAATAACGCAGCTTCAAACTACATGCAGAAGAAAATAAGTACGTTTAAAAGGAGAAAGAAAAATTCACTATCATAGTGAGAAATTTTAACACAGTTCACTTTGTGTTTGACAGAGAAAGCTCGCTAAATATCAGTAGGGATACAGAGAATTTAAGCAGCACTCAACGAACTGACATATATAAAACCCTATGCTCAACAACAGTAGAATACACATTCTTTTGAGGCACACATGGAACATGCCCCCCAAACAGCCATATGCTGGAATATAAAGCAAATCTCAATAAATTTCAACTGAGTGAAACTAGACTATGTTTTCAGACCACAAAGTATTGAACTAGCAACCAGAACCAAAGATAATAAAAAAACTAAGTATTCAGAAATTAAGTAACATACTTTGAATGATTTAATAAAATTATAGAAAGGTATGAAAAATAAATCAGTAGAAACTAGAAAATATTTGAAATGAACAATATCAAAGCACAGAGTCAAAATTTGTGGGATGCAGTGTTTAGAGTGAAGTGTATAGCTTTATGCATATATTAGAAAAGAAGATAGAAAAATTATAAAGATCTAACTTTTCATTTCAATAAATTTTTTAAAAGAAGAAAAATTAAATCAAAAATAAAGGGAGCGGGCTACCCTGGTGGCGCAGTGGTTGAGAGTCCGCCTGCCGATGCAGGGGACACGGGTTCGTGCCTCGGTCTGGGAAGATCCCACGTGCCATGGAGCGGCTGGGCCCGTGAGCCATGGCCTCTGAGCCTGTGCGTTCTGAGCCTGTGCTCCGCAACGGGAGAGGCCACAACAGTGAGAGGCCCGTGTACCGCCAAAAAAACAAACAAAAAAACAAAAAATAAAAATAATGGAAGGGAGGAAATAAAAGGGCAAAACGAAACAAACAAAAAATAAGTGAATTACAGACAGGCAACAGAGAAAAAGCAAAGTGAAAAGCTCGAGCTGTGACCCCCTGCCCTCAGCATTCAAATCTCAGTTTCACCACTAATTAGCTATGTGGTAGCAGACACGTGAGTAGGGCTCTTTGTGTCTATTTCCATATATATAAGTGGGTATGATTACATTTTAGCAACATCTCATAGGGCTGTTTATAAGAGTAAATGAGTTAAAAGTGTAAAGCTCTTAAGACTCTGGTACATAGATAAGCGCTGTACTGGTGTCTGCTGTCACTGTCATCATCACCATCAACCCATGTTGCTCAGGGGCAGCGATTCACCAACCTTGCCTTAGACACTGGGACCTGCCACCGGGGAAACCCTTTTCCTACATGTTTAAGAAACAAAAGACACCTATTTTCTAGGAAAAACTGCACCAAGTAAATTCCACAAATCCAGGCCTGGACTAAAGGGTGCCCTTCCTTCTGTGTTTCAGGATTTACAAGCTTAATCTCTGATGCATGTTTAAGGTCAGCCCTGAATATGAATATGAACAAGAATCAAGTCGTTTAAAATCATGCCTAGAAATGTCTCACCAGATACCACTGTTCCATGGAACACAACTCAGAAAATCTTGAATTATTTTATTTGTGTGTCCTCATGAAATGAGTAATACTTTGTGTGCTGTATTTTAAATATACATTAAAAAATGGCATTGTGAAATAGATTTTTTTAACCATTTTTTTCTATGCTGTACCATATTTTTAAGATCTACTTATGTTGCTCTGTGCACCTAAAGTTTCCCTCAGTCCTGTATTTTTTAGTTCTATTAGTAGCATAAGATAATATTTTTCAGATATAGGACAGAGACCAAAACTAACTTATTAAAATCCCTAAAAGGTAACATCAAAAAGAACAAAATAAGAATAATCCTGAGACGAGGGGAACATGGCGGAAGAGTAAGACGCGGAGATCACCTTCCTCCCCACAGATACACCAGAAACACATCTACACGTGGAACAACTCCAACAGAACAACCACTGAACGCTGGCAGAAGACCTCAGACCTCCCAAAAGGTAAGAAACTCCCCACGTCCCTGGGTAGGGCAAAAGAAAAAAGAAAAAACAGAGACAAAAGAATAGGGATGGGACCTGCACCAGTGGGAGGGAGCCGTGAAGGAGAAAAGGTTTCCACACACTAGGAGCCCCTTTGCGGGTGGCGGAGGGGGGGAGCTTCGGAGCCGCGGAGGAGAGCGCAGTCACGGGGGTGCGGAGTGCAAAGTGGAGAGACTCCCGCATAGAGTATCGGTGCCGACCGGCACTCACCAGCTCGAGAGGCTTGTCTGCTCACCCGCCGGGGTGGGCGGGGCAGCGAGCTGAGGCTTGGGCTTCGGTCGGAGCGCAGGGAGAGGACTGGGGTTGGCGGCGTGAACACAGCCTGAAGGGGTTAGTGCGCCAAGGCTGGCCGGGAGGGAGTCCGGGGAAAAGTCTGGAGCTGCCTAAGAGGCAAGAGACTTTTTCTTCCCTCTTTGTTTCCTGGTGCGCGAGGAGAGGGGATTAAGAGCGCTGCTTAAAGGAGCTCCAGAGACGGGCGCGAGCCGCGGCTAAAAGCGCGGACCCCAGAGATGGGCATAAGATGCTAAGGCTGCTGCTGCCGCCACCAAGAAGACTGTGTGCGAGCACAGGCCACTATCCACACCTCCCCTCCCGGGAGCCTGTGCAGCCCACCACTGCCAGGGTCCCAAGATCCAGGGACAACTTACCTGGGAGAACGCACGGCGCGCCTCAGGCTGGTGCAACGTCATGCTGGCCTCTGCCGCCGCAGGCTCGCCACGCACTCCGTGCCCCTCCCTCCCCCTGGCCTGAGTGAGCCAGAGCCCCCGAATCAGCAGCTCCTTTAACCCCGTCCTGTCTGAGCGAAGAACAGACGCCCTCCGGCGACCTACACGCAGAGGCAGGGCCAAATCCAAAGCTGAGCCCCTGGGAGCTGTGAGAACAAAGAAGAGAAAGGGAAATCTCTCCCAGCAGCCTCAGAAGCAGCGGATTAAAGCTCCACAATCAACTTGATGTACCCTGCATCTGTGGAATACATGAATAGACAAAATCATCCCAAATTGAGGCGGTGGACTTTGAGAGCAAGATTTATGACTTTTTCCCCTTTTCCTCTTTTTGTGAGTGTGTATGTGTATGCTTCTGGGTGAGATTTTGTCTGTATAGCTTTGCTTCCACCACCTGTCCTAGGGTTCTATTTGTCCATATTTTTTAAAAAAAAATTTTTTTCTTAATAATTATTTTATTTTAATAACTATTTTATCTTTATTTTATTTTATCTACTTTCTTTCTTTTTTCCTTCCTTCCCTCCTTCCTTCCTCCCTCCATCCGTCCCTCCCTCTCTCTCTCTTTCTTTCTTTCTCTCTGCTTTTTCTCCCTTTTATTCTGAGCTGTATGGATGAAAGGCTCTTGGTGCTCCAGCCAGGAGTCAGTGCTGTGCCTCTGAGGTGGGAGAGCCAACTTCAGAACACCGGTCCACAAGAGACCTCCCAGCTCCACATAATATCAAATGGCGAAAATCTCCCAGAGATCTCCATCTCAACACCAGCACCCAGCTTCACTCAACGACGAGCAAGCTACAGTGCTGGACACCCTATGACAAACAACTACAAAGACAGGAACACAACCCCACCCATTAGAAGAGAGGCTGCCTAAAATCATAATAAGTTCACAGACACCCCAAAACACACCACCAGATGTGGACCTGCCCACCAGAAAGACAAGATCCAGCCTCATCCATGAGAACACAGGCACTAGTCCCCTCCACCAGGAAGCCTACACAACCCACTGAACCAAACTTAGCCACTGGGGACAGACACCAAAAACAACAGGAACTACAAACCTGCAGCCTGCAAAAAGGAGACCCCCAAACACAGTAAGTTAAGCAAAATGAGAAGACAGAAAAACACACAGCAGATGAAGGAGCAAGGTAAAAACCCACCAGACCTAACAAATGAAGAGGAAATAGGCAGTCTACCTGAAAAAGAATTCAGAATGATGATAGTAAGGATGATCCAAAATCTTGGCAACAGAATAAAGAAAATGCAAGAAACATTTAACAAGGACCTAGAAGAACTAAAGATGAAACAAGCAATGATGAACAACACAATAAATGAAATGAAAAATACTCTAGATGGGATCAATAGCAGAATAAATGAGGCAGAAGAACGGATAAGTGACCTGGAAGATAAAATAGTGGAAATAACTACTGCAGAGCAGAATAAAGAAAAAAGAATGAAAAGAACTGAGGACAGTCTCAGAGACCTCTGGGACAACATTAAACGCACCAACATTCGAATTATAGGGGTTCCAGAAGAAGAAGAGAAAAAGAAAGGGACTGAGAAAATATTTGAAGAGATTATAGTTGAAAACTTCCCTAATATGGGAAAGGAAATCGTTAATCAAGTCCAGGAAGCACAGAGAGTCCCATACAGGATAAATTCAAGGAGAAATACGCCAAGACACATATTAATCAAACTGTCAAAAACTAAATACAAAGAAAGCATATTAAAAGCAGCAAGGGAAAAACAACAAATAACACACAAGGGAATCCCCATAAGGTTAACAGCTGATCTCTCAGCAGAAACTCTACAAGCCAGAAGGGAGTGGCAGGACATACTGAAAGTGATGAAGGAGAAAAACCTGCAACCAAGATTACTCTACCCAGCAAGGATCTCATTCAGATTTGATGGAGAAATTAAAACCTTTACAGACAAGCAAAAGCTGAGAGAGTTCAGCACCACCAAACCAGCTTTACAACAAATGCTAAAGGAACTTCTCTAGACAAAAACACAAGAGAAGGAAAAGTCCTATAATAACGAACCCAAAACAATTTAGAAAATGGGAATAGGAACATACATATCGATAATTACCTTAAATGTAAATGGACTAAATGCTCCCACCAAAAGACACAGATTGGCTGAATGGATACAAAAACAAGACCCATATATATGCTGTCTACAAGAGACCCACTTCAGACCTAGAGACACATACAGACTGAAAGTAAGGGGATGGAAAAAGATATTCCATGCAAATGGAAACCAAAAGAAAGCTGGAGTAGGAATTCTCATATCAGACAAAACAGACTTTAAAATGGAGACTATTAGAAGAGAAAAAGAAGGACATTACATAATGATCAAGGGATCGATTCAAGAAGAAGATATAACAATTGTAAATATTTATGCACCTAACACAGGAGCACCTCAATACATAAAGCAAATACTAACAGCCATAAAAGGGGAAATTGACAGTAACACATTCATAGTAGGGGACTTTAACACCCCACTTTCACCAATGGACAGATCATCCAAAATGAAAATAAATAAAGAAACACAAGCTGTAAATGATACATCAAACAAGATGGACTTAATTGATATTTATAGGACACTCCATCCAAAAACAACAGAATACACATTTTTCTCAAGTGCTCATGGAACATTCTCCAGGATAGATCATATCTTGGGTCACAAATCAAGCCTTGGTAAATTTAAGAAAATTGAAATTATATCAAGTATCTTTTCCGACCACAACGCCATGAGATTAGATATCAATTATAGGAAAAGAGCAGTAAAAAATACAAACACATGGAGGCTAAACAATACACTACTTAATAACGAAGTGATCACTGAAGAAATCAAAGAGGAAATTAAAAAATACCTAGAAACAAATGACAATGGAGATACAACGACCCAAAACCTATGGGATGCAGCAAAAGCAGTTCTAAGAGGGAAGTTTATAGCAATACAAGCCCACCTTAAGAAGCAGGAAACATCTCGAATAAACAACCTAACCTTGCACCTCAAGCAATTAGAGAAAGAAGACTAAAAAAATCCCAAAGTTAGCAGAAGGAAAGAAATCATAAAAATCAGATCAGAAATAAATGAAAAAGAAAAGAAGGAAATGATAGCAAAGATCAATAAAACAAAAAGCTGGTTCTTTGAGAAGATAAACAAAATCGATAAACCATTAGCCAGACTCATCAAGAAAAAAAGGGAGAAGATTCAAATCAACAGAATCAGAAATGAAAAAGGAGACGTAACAACTGACATGGCAGAAATACAAAGGATCATGAGGGATTACTACAAGCAACTCTATGCCAATAAAATGGACAACCTGGAAGAAATGGACACATTCTTAGAAAGGCACAACCTGCCAAGACTGAATCAGGAAGAAATAGAAAATATGAACAGACCAATCACAAGCACTGAAATTGAAACTGTGATTAAAAATCTTCCAACAAACAAAAGCCCAGGACCAGATGGCTTCACAGGCGAATTCTATCAAACATTTAGAGAAGAGCTAACACCTATTCTTCTCAAACTCTTCCAAAATATAGCAGAGGGAGGAACACTCCCAAACTCATTCTACGAGGCCACCATCACCTTGATACCAAAACCAGACAAGGATGTCACAAAGAAAGAAAACTACAGGCCAATATCACTGATGAACATAGATGCAAAAATCCTCAACAAAATACTAGCAAACAGAATCCAACAGCACATTAAAAGGATCATACACCATGATCAAGTGGGGTTTATTCCAGGAATGCAAGGATTCTTCAATATACGCAAATCTATCAATGTGATTAACCATATTAACAAATTGAAGGAGAAAAACCATATGATCATCTCAATAGATGCAGAGAAAGCTTTTGACAAAATTCAACACCCATTTATGATAAAAACCCTGCAGAAAGTAGGTGTAGAGGGAACTTTCCTCAATATAATAAAGGCCGTATATGACAAGCCCACAGCCAACATCATCCTCAATGGCGAAAAACTGAAAGCATTTCCACTAAGGTCAGGAACAAGACAAGGTTGCCCACTCTCACCACTCTTATTCAACATAGTTTTGGAAGTTTTAGCCACAGCAATCAGAGAAGAAAAGGAAATAAAAGGAATCCAAATCGGAAAAGAAGAAGTAAAGCTGTCACTGTTTGCAGATGACATGATACTATACATAGAGAATCCTAAAGATGCTACCAGAAAACTACTAGAGCTAATCAATGAATTTGGTAAAGTAGCAGGATACAAAATTAATGCACAGAAATCTCTTGCATTCCTATATACTAATGATGAAAAATCTGAAAGTGAAATCAAGAAAACACTCCCATTTACCACTGCAACAAAAAGAATAAAATATCTAGGAATAAACCTACCTAAGGAGACAAAAGACCTGTATGCAGAAAATTATGACACTGATTAAAGAAATTAAAGATGATACCAAAAGATGGAGACAGGGCTTCCCTGGTGGCGCAGTGCTTGAGAGTCCACCTGCCGTTGCAGGGGACGTGGGTTCTTGCCCCGGTCTGGGAGGATCCCACATGCCGCGGAGCGGCTGCGCCCGTGAGCCATGGCCGCTGAGACTGCTTGTCCGGAGACTGTGCTCTGCAACGGGAGAGGCCACAACAGTGAGAGGCCCGTGTACCGCAAAAAAGAAAAAGAAGAAGAAAAAATAGATGGAGAGATATATCATGTTCTTGGATTGGAAGAATCAACACTGTGAAAATGACTCTACTACCCAAAGCAATCTACAGATTCATTGCCATCCCTATCAAACTACCACTGGCATTTTTCACAGAACTAGAACAAAAAATTTCACAATTTGTATGGAAACACAAAAGACCCCGAATAGCCAAAGCAATCTTGAGAAAGAAAAACAGAGCTGTAGGAATCAGGCTCCTGGACTTCAGACTATACTACAAATGTACAGTAATCAAGACAGTATGGTACTGGCACAAAAACAGAAAGACAGATCAATGGAACAGGATAGAAAGCCCAGAGATAAACCCACGCACATATGGTTACCTTCTCTTCGATAAAGGAGGCAGGAATGTACAGTGGAGAAAGGACAGCACTTCAATAAGTGGTGCTAGGGAAACTGGATAGGTACATGTAAAAGTATGAGATTAGATCACTCCCTAACACTGTACACAAAAATAAGCTCAAAATGGATTAAAGATCTAAATCCAGGTCCAGAAACTATCAAACTCTTAGAGGAAAACATAGGCAGAACAGTCTATGACATAAATCACAGCAAGATCCTTTTTGACCCACCTCCTAGAGAAATGGAAATAAAAACAAAAATAAACAAATGGGACCTAATGAAACTTCAAAGCTTTTGCACAGCAAAGGAAACCATAAACAAGACCAAAAGACAACCCTCAGAATGGGAGAAAATATTTGCAAATGAAGGAACTGACAAAGGATTAATCTCCAAAATTTATAAGCAACTCATGCAGCTCAATAACAATAAACAAACAACCCAATCCAAAAATGGGCAGAAGAGCTAAATAGACATTTCTCCAAAAAAGATATACAGACTGCCAACAAACACGTCAAAGAATGCTCAACATCATTGATCATTAGAGAAATGAAATCAAAACTACAAGATATCACCTCACACCAGTCAGAATGGCCATCATCAAAAAATCTAGAAACAATAAATGCTGGAGAGGGTGTGGAGAAAAGAAAACACTCTTGCACTGCTGGTGGGAATGTGAATTGGCACAGCCACTATGGAGAACAGTATGGAGGTTCCTTAAAAAACTACAATTAGAACTACCATATGATCCAGCAATCCCACTACTGGGCATATACCCTGAGAAAACCGTAATTCAAAAAGAGTCATGTACCAAAATGTTCATTGCAGCTCTATTTACAATAGCCTGGAGATGGAAACAACCTAAGTAACCATCATCAGATGAATGGATAAAGAAAATGTGGCACATATATACAATGGAATATTATTCAGCCACAAAAAGAAACAAAATTGAGTTATTTGTAATGAGGTGGATGGACCTAGAGTCTGTCATACAGAGTGAAGTAAGTCAGAAAGAAAAAGACAAATACCATATGCTAACACATATATATGGAATTTAAGAAAAAAAAATGGTTATGAAGAACCTAGGGGTAAGACGGGAATAAAGACACAGACCTACTAGAGAATGGACTTGAGGATATGGGGAGGTGGAAGGGTAAGCTGTGACAAAGCGAGAGAGTGGCATGGACATATATACACTACCAAACGTAAAATAGATAGCTAGTGGGAAGCAGCCGCATAGCACAGGGAGATCAGCTCCGTGCTCTGTTACCACCTAGAGGGGTGGGATAGGGAGGGTGGGAGGGAGGGAGATGCAAGAGGGAAGAGATATGGGAACATACGTATATGTATAACTGATTCACTTTGTTTTAAAACGGAAACTAACACACCATTGTAAAGCAATTATACTCCAATAAAGATGTAAAAAAAAAAAAAAAGAATAATCCTAACCAAGGAAGCAAAATATTTGTACACTAAAAGTATAAAACACTGCTGCAAGAAATTAGAGAAGGCATAAATAAATGGAATGATATCTCATGTTCATGGATTCACAGACTTAATATTGTCAAGATACCAATACTACCCAAAGCAATTTGCACATTTAATGCAATCCCCATGAAAACTCCGGTAATTTTTGCAGAAATAGAAAAATCCATCCTAAAATCAAATGGAATCGTAATGGACCCCAAATAGTCCAAAAAATCTTGAAAAAGAAAGCTGAAGAACCCATACTTCCTTATTTTAAATCGTACTTCAAATCAACAGTAACCAAAACAGTATGGAACTGGCATAAAGACAGACATATCGACTAGTGGAGTAGAATAAAGAGCTTAGAAATAAACGGTCACATATATACGGTCAAATGACTTTTAGCAAGGGTGCCAATACCATTCAATGGGGAAAGGACAGTCCTTTCAACAAATGGGGCTGGGAAAAATTAGATATCCACATGCAAAAGATACCATGTAATATTGTGTACAAAAATTAACTCAAAATGAATCAACATTAATTACCTAAACAAAAGAGCTAAAATTTTGCAACTATTAGAAGAAAACACAGGGGGAAGGCTTCGTGACATTGAATTTGGCAACAATTTTTTTGGTCATGATACCAAAAGCACAGGCAACAAAAGAAAAGAATAAATAAGCTGAACTCCATCAAAATTTAAAACTTTAGGAACTATCAACAGAATAAAAAAGCACCTCTCAAAATGGGAGAACATATTTGCAAATCACATATCTGATATAGGACTAATATCCAGAATATATAAAGAACTCCTAAAACTCAACAAAAACAAACAAACCTAATTCAAAAATGGGCAAAGGACATGAATAGACATTTCTCCAGAAAATATATACAAATAGTATAAGCACAAGAAAAAAAATGGTCAGCATCACTAATCACTAGGGAAATATAAATCAAAACCATGAGATATCACTTCACATCCCTTAGGTTGTCTATTATAAAAAATAAACCACAGTTGGAAAAACAGTATGGCAGTTCCTCAAAAATTTAGACACAGAATTACCATATTTTCCACTTCTGAATATGTACACATAAAAGCACTGAAGGCAGACACTCAAACACATATTTGTATACCAACGTTCAAAGATGCATTCGCAACAACCAAAAGGTGGAAACAACCCAGCATCCGTTGGTGGTTGAATGGATAAACAAAATATTATCTGTACATACAATGGAATAGTTTTCAACCTTAAAAAGGAATGGAATTTTGATACGTGCTACGATGTGGATCAACTTTGAAGACATTACGTAAAGTGAAATAAGCCAGACCCCGAAGGACAGATGTTGCATGATTCTACCTCATAGGAGGTACCTGGGATAGCCTAATTCATAGAGACAGAAAGTAGATTATAGGTTATGAGGGGATGGAAGGGAGGGCCATTGGGGAGTTATTGTTTAAAGGGTACAGAGTTTCAGTTTGGATGACGAAAAAGTTCTGGAGATGGACAGAGGTGATGACTGCACAACAGAGTGGATGTACTCAAATGCCACGGATCTGCACACTTAAAAACGGTTAAAATGGTAAACTTCACGTTATACATATTTTACCATAATAAATATTCTAATAAGCATACTCAACTTTTGTTTCTGCCCCACGGCCCCTGACAAGGAGGGAAGAGAGACATAACAAGAAACAGAGAATAGGCGTTTACTTTTAAATGTCACTGGATTTCCAAGAGCAATCAAATGAATGCCTATATTTTATTTTTTATTTTTTAATTTTTTTAATTATTTATTTATTTCTTTTGGCTGTGTTAGGTCTTTGTTTCTGTGCGAGCTTTCTCTAGTTGCGGCGAGCGGGGGCCACTCTTCATCGCGCTGCGCGGGCCTCTCACTATCGCAGCCTCTCCTGTTGCGGAGCACAGGCTCCAGACGCGCAGAATGCCTATATTTTAATCTACAGGACCATCAACTGGTTTTCAGAGGAAACTCTGGAGTGCCATAAAACCACACAAATCATCACCCACACACACCACAAGCATTGTCAACACGACTTTATATTAATGCCTTGGGGGTTTTAAAAAAATTATTTAAAATTAATTTTTCTTGGAGTATTGTTGATGTACAGTGTTGTGTTAGTTTCTGCTGTACAGCAAAGTGAACCAGTTATACATGTACATACATCCACTCTTTTTTAGATTCTGTTTCCATACAGGCCATGCCAGAGTCTTGAGTAGAGTTCCCTGTGCCATACAGCAGGTTCTTATTATGTTTCTGTTTTTAAATCTTTTAAAAATCCCTAAACAGAGGGGAAAGGCAACACCAGAACAGGTAAAGAGCATAAAACCTGTCTTTTGAGTATGCCCAGCAGGGATCAAAGGCAATTAGCAAGAGCCCCACGCCCCAGCTCTCTGCAAAGTGGGAACCCGAGCTTCCCTGCAAAGCGAGGCTGCAGCTCCCCTGGCAGAGAGACTTCCCAAGGATGCCTCGAGCACTTTCGCCACCGTGAACAGATGCAGTGGAGGAACTTTTCAAAGTTACAAAAATATCCCCAAACTGTCACTTGACCTTTAAGAAGGACGTGCATTTTAGTCTTGCAACGTTGAGTTTATCTAGATGATAACGTGTCCACACGTGGACCCCGTCGGCCGACTGCTAGGGTTGTGCAGGCATGGCAGCAGGGGGCGCTGGGGCATCGTGTCTTCTGCAGCCTCTCCCCAGCTCCTGGGGCCAGACCCCCGGGACAGCAGATGTCCAGGTGGCTTGGGAAGCTGCCCTTCTGACCCACATGACACATGTATCCCCTCATGGAGTCCCTACAACTGTACACGTCACCCCCAGGCCCATGAGGAAGCTGAATAGTAGGGCTTCTCTTCATTTGTAAAAAGGACACCCTGGTTCCCGCCTTAGAACACATGAGGAGAATTAAACATCTCAATGCCTAACACGGGGCCTAGCACACAGCAAAGGGTCAACACCCCTGCGGTCACAAGGGCTGAGGGCCGAGGGCTTTGGCTCGGCCAGGCCTGGAGCCCACAGTTTCCAGTTCCTAACTTAATGCTCCTTCTACCAAACCAGCAGTTTTCAGGCTGGGGGTGCCTGGGCCTCGGGCGTCTACGAAGACTCTCATGGACCACGTTCTCAACCCCTGGGCCACCCTGCATGTGCTCCCCTAAATCTGCTCCTTGGATGGAGGGGCAGGTCCTGCCTTTCATCCATCCTTGTCCCAGTTGGCCTGCTCCGGCTTCATATCCATCCTGGATCATATTAAATATGCCCCAGGACCAAACAAAGGGAGTTAGAAATACTGCTGCCTTATTAAGAAAACTAACCTCTCTAATGAATGGGTAATAAGTCCTTTTAGAAGACAGAATGCTTCTACATTATTTTTTTCAACAAAACTGAACGAATGTCATCAACAGATTATTAAAATCATTTTTGCTAAGAGATCAACATATGACTTTCGGCTTAGAACTTGACGGTTCAAAAACGTGAAGAACTGCTAGAAGAAAATGCTCTCCACCTTCTTTACTTCTTCATCTAAACAAGGGTGACCCAGCGGCAACCGAACTTCCGCTAAACCCCACCTCCTCTAGTAATAAGTAACACTCAACAATGGTACAAAGTATGTATCAACAGCAACAAAATGCTGTTTTCCTGTGTTCTTTGTTTTCTTGGAACTTGAAAGTTCCAAGAAATGTAGCTTTTATACTTAATTAATGATACAACTCTGTAACATTTCTGTTGTTTTGATGACTTGTTTACGCCTCCTAATTCTAATGTTAACCCAATCCTACAGAGACCTTTTTTTATTGAAGTGTAGCTGATTTGCAATATTATATTAGTTTCAGATGTACAACAGAGTGATTCACCATAATACACTGGAAATCACATGCTTTGCAGCTATTTTAAATGATTTTTTAAATGTAGACATCAATTTGAAAATATCCTAGAGGGAATGTAATTTTACCAAATTCTTTTAGGAGTTATATGAACAGAAAATATCAAAGACCCCTGGGTGTGACCACACTTCTGGTCAGAGACTAACCTGCATTGAACAGACTCTGTGAAGAAAGAACAGGGAGAGGAGAGAGCCATCTGCACCCATACAGCCCAGAAGGTGCCCAGGGACCTGCGGACGGACAGATGGGGACACACGCACGCACGCACGCACCAACTCCAACGGCTACGTCTTCCCCAGGGTGGCAGGAAATGGGCTATAAAATGTTTTTATTTATGAAAATTTAAGCAACATTTGAAAAACCAGAAAGCAGCTTGGGGTGAACCTCCCCATAAGTGCCAGGCGGCTGATGCCCCTCAGTGTTCCAGCCAAGGCTGGAGGGGCCTGGGCACAGGGAAAGCCTGTCCAGTCGATCCTCCCTGCTTCCTCTGTCAACAGGTGCCGGGGATCCCGATACAGCTAACCTTCCCACCCAGCAGACGACCCTTACAAAATCAAGCTATTGCTTCTAATCATGCGCCTGAAAAGTGGATTCATTTCATTCCTATTAAGCTGCGCCCTCCTTTGTAACATGTTGCCTCTTTGATTCGTTCATTCATGGCAGAAAGAACCTATCATTTAAAACACCCTAGGTCCATGCCAGAGGCTGGGGCCCCAACCGTAACTAACACTCACGCCCAGGAGCTGCAGGAAGTTGCCTGTATGCCCTGCTCTGAGACCCAGGCAGGCCAAACTGCGAGCTTGCACACACTCCCCAGCCAGCCCCACACCTCCTGACCCGCAGGAGGACATCCTTCTACATCCTTCCAGCCTAAAACCTCCTTAAGCTGCTTTCTACTCTCTCCCATCTCACCTCCTCCAGGACCCTTTATCGACAAGCTCTCTTTAACTCTTGTCTCGCTAATCACCGTCCTAACCCAGCAGTGTAATTCAGATCCCCAATTTCCCAGTTCCCCCGGATACAGACTAACTTGGGAAAATCAAGCACTTCTACCCGCTCCTCCCCTCCAGGCCTCCAGAAACTCTGTCCAGATTTCAGGAGCAGAGGACTCAGAGGCAGCAACCCAAGTGGGACAGCGTAGCTCTGCGGGAGACCCATCACCCAGGCAGCCACCGCAGGGAAGCAGGGGAAAAGAACGTTTACGGAAGCACCATAAGTGCCCATCATCGGATGAATGGATAAAGAAGATGTGGCACATATATACAATGGAATATTACTCAGCCATAAAAAGGAACGAAACTGAGCTATTTGTAATGAGGTGTGTGGACCTAGAGTCTCTCATACAGAGTGAAGTAAGTCAGAAAGAGAAAAACAAATACCGTATGCTAACACATATATATGGAATCTAAAAAAAAAAAAAATGCTTCTTAAGAACCTAGGGACAGGACAGGAATAAAGATGTAGAAAATGGACTTGAGGACACGGGGAGTGGTGAGGGGAAGCTGGGACAAAGTGAGAGAGTGGCATGGACATATATACACTACCAAATGTAAAACACATAGCTAGTGGGAAGCAGCCGCATAGCACAGGGATATCAGCTCGGTGCCCTGTGACCGCCTGGAGGGGTGGGATAGGGAGGGTGGGAGGGAGGGAGACGCAAGCGGGAAGAGATATAGGAACATATGTATATGTATAACTGATTCACTTTGCTATAAAGCAGAAACTAACACACCATTGTAAAGCAATTATACTCCAATAAAGATGTTAAAAAAAAAGGTTTATAAGGCTCCTCTGTTCAGTACTGGGGGCCATTGTAGGAGGGCAGGCAACCCTCACCGATGTCCCACGACCACTGGGCGGTGAGTCTGGACTTGAACGTGGGGCTGTTTAACCCCCAAGCTCCCGCTCGAGTTCCCCACCAGCCTCCAGCCTCACACGTGGGAAGCGGACACACCCCCCGCGGGCTCCACACCCCTCCCCTCGCCCTCAAGGCATCCACAGGGACGCCTGGCTACACACTAACGTTCACGGGTCTCTCTCCACCTCTCCTTAGCACTGAAAGCTCTCAGAGTCAGAGCAGGGGCCAATTTTTCTTCCAGTTACTACTTAAAGGGCTCAGTGTAACCCCAGCCCCACACACAGACTTCAAAGCTGTGATCTGACTGACAGTCTCTGTGTGGGGGCCCCTTTCCAGGAACAGCCTCCTTCGGGAGGGAACAGAGTCCCTCAGCTCCAAAGCTTCCTAAAATCCACTCATTCTTTCCACAGGTTTTGAGTGAGCATTTACTAAATGCCAGACACTAGAGACACAGCAGTGAACAGAAGAAAATTCCTACCCTCACGGAGTTTATATTCTAGCGGAAGAGACGGTGAACTGCAACACACATGCTGTACTCCGTTACACAAAGTGACGTTAGCTGCCACAATGAATCACAACTGTCTACATTAACAAATCCTTGGTACAACTAGACGGACAAATATATATATCTACATTTTTTTCTATTAACTTACTACCCACCTAATCCAAGTTCTAATTAAGAACGTAAAGGTCAAAGCTTTGCCTGATGGGGGTTCTGAAAAGCAGATGTAAAAAAGTAAAGGCATGTCCCTCACACTGCTGTGTCCACACTTTCCAAATTCACAGACTGTTGGCGAGCATGGCTTTCTCTGCCTGGAGGGCTCTTTCCTCCCTGCCCCATGCCCCACCCGGCCCTCCTCCTTTAGGTGTCAGCTCACATGTCACTCCCTCCTACAGCTCCATCAGGGGCCTCTGCTTTACCCACCCAGGCACCTGCGTTTCTCTCAACAGGCACTGATCTTAGTGTGCAGGTGTGGTCCAGACGCTCAATCTGAGAGGGCGGGGACGCTCTGTGTTCACAGCGGTGTTCCGCCCTGCAGTAACTAACACAGCGCCCGGCACATAGTAGGTGCTCAATTAACATCTGTTAAATGGAGGAGGATACGAATTCATTACATTCAGATATCTTCTGAACATGGTCATGTTTAATTAAGCCCAAGTAGGCACAAGGAATCTGGCACAGTGACACCCTATTACTGCTAAAATACACTTAGATCAGGGAAAACCCAGTTAATGGCGAACATTCAGCATTTAGCACATGCAGCTTTCATTAGAGAGATGAAGAGACAATCGACAAATACCTACCATCTGGGCAGCAGGAACGACGGTCTCAGATCCTGCACATAACTCACATACTGTCTAAAGTTCTAATTCCACAGATGGAGGAGATGGGGGGGGGGCAAAAACCACTGAGTTTTTAGTTATTTGGGGAAAAAGACCAAATAATCTGACTTTTGGTAAAGAACAGCCATCCTCAAGGTTTTCCTAGGATGCAAAAAGACTCAGCTCAGGATTTACTAATTTTGTTTTTAATCCAGGGAAATTTCTAGTACCAGAAGAATCAGACCATTAACAAACCTCCTACCCACAAGGGAGTCGTCTGGTGAATCTGTGAGTGCGGGCCAGCAGTGGTCAGTAAAATGATCACCTCAAAGGTTCCTACAAGCTCATCTTGTGCTCCGGGGCTGCGGGGGGGCGCTGCCCCAGCGCCCATGGGAGGAAGCAACTGGCAGGGGTGTGTCACCCACACCAGCTGCAGCTCAGACTGGCTGAGGTCCCCAGCCCCGCTCCTCTGCCCTGATGGTAAACCACTGAGCCCACCTGGAACAATCCAGCATCACCCCCCATCATCATTCTATCCTGAAAATTATTCTTCCCTTCAATCTGTCTGCCCTGACAGGGTACATGCCCAGCAGATACCATGGCCGATGTACACATATCAACTGAGGAAAAAAAATTAATGTTTTATCTTCTTGCAGAAATTAATTCTTACCTGTTCCCAGGAATATATAGTTCAAGAACATATAAGACTACAGGTTACACACTAACTTGGCAGTTTTCACCTGACTTGAAAAAATAATCTAAAAATCAAACGGTCTCTTAGTGAGACAGGGAGGAGGTAAAATTTTCATAAGATCAAATTACATCAGGAAGAAAAGGTCAAGAGAGAACATTAGAAGTTGACAACAGCCCAGAAGACAGACCCATATGTAAAACTGAATCACTTTGCTGTACACCTGAAATGAACACAACATTGTAAATCAACTAGATCTCAATACAAAATAAGTTAATTAATATAAATGCTTAGAAAAGAAGACAGACCTGAGCTCAAGTATGGCAGACGCTAGAATGGTATCAGAGGACTCCGGCTGATCGGATGCTTTGTTCATCACAATGACACGCGGCCACCTGACTATACACGTTAGTGGGATGGGTTGCAGGGCATCCGAGGGACTGGGCCCCCCACCCTGTCTCGGAACAGCTCCATGACCTTGTAAGCAACTTCCTGCTACTTCAGGTCTTCTGTAAACTGGGGACACTGAGTCTAGCGATCAGGGTAACGACTATATTAGATTCAGGCTGTATTTTAAAAAATCCCTGCACTGGGCTTCCCTGGTGGCGCAGTGGTTGAGAGTCTGCCTGCCAATGCAGGGGACACGGGTTCGTGCCCCGGTCTGGGAAGATCCCACATGCTGCGGAGCAACTAGCCCCGTGAGCCACAATTACTGAGCCTGCGCATCTGGATCCTGTGCTCTGCAACAAGAGGCCGCGATAGTGAGAGGCCCGCGCACCGCGATGAGGAGTGGCCCCCACTTGCCGCAGTTAGAGAAAGCCCACGCATTTAAAAGAAGACCCAACACAGCAAAAATAAATAAATAAATATTTAAAAAAAAAAAAAAAAATCCCTGCACTCACCAAAGAACTGTGTTCATGCCTAAACATCAGCATTAGGATGGTGGAGAATGGGGGCCGTACTAGATGCTACCTCAGGGGCTGATGTGAGGATCAAATGAGCTAATACACGTAAAACCCTAAATATGGTTCGTGGCCCACAGTAAGTGCTCATTTTGCTTGTATCCATGGTAAAGGGTATCTTACACATTAATTTAAAGTTGTCCACAGAAATTACCTGGTACGAACAATGCATTACCTTAGTTTATTCCTATGAACTGGAAATCTAACCTGCCTACTTAGCGGCCTACGTAGGGATTGGTATGACGATTTTATTTGTGTTTCAGGGGAGAATTTGAGAGACATGCAAAACTTAAATGACATGCTTCAACAGCACTGCAAATCAAAGATAAATAATGTTATCTTAATTTATGCAGACCAAGCAAATATTTCATCAGAGTCCAAGAGGTCTGAATAGATATCTCTGAAGATTATTGAATTCTGTACCAAAAAAACCCACTACTTGAGTAGCACCTGGAATAGTTAATAAATAAGGCCGTCGACTTCGGTTATTCTGTTCTGCTTTTGTAGCATGCCTTAAAAGCAATTACTATTCCATTACTGTTCACACGAGAAAATTTACAAGGCTGCAATCTAGAGGCAAGTGGGGTAGATGGAAGAAAATGGAGTCGCCCACTAGTTTCCAAGAAGCTTCAGACAAAGTCTAAATGCTTAAAAGACACACATTCATTGTAGCCAACAATAGCCCGGACATGCCTTCATGTCTATTCATGAGACAGAATAATCGGTGAAAAGTAGGTTGGAGGACAAAGAATGGGAAAAAGACAATAGGAAGAGGCAGAAGAGAGAAGGCCTTTTAAACCCAGAGTTATTTCTGGCCCATTAAAATATCAAAATCCAAATGAAAACTGCTGGTGTCCAAGGAGAACCCTGTCCAAAAGGAACCACAGCTCAAGTACTGTACATCCAGCGGGAGTAAAGAAAATGTACAGATTTAATACTGATAGCCTAAGAAAGCTGCCCGTAGTTTTATAAATCCAGTTTACACAATTCTCACGTTTGATCAGACTTATGGCGTGGCTATTAACATGCTTTTAGGTGGGAAGAAAGAAAACACAAGGGGAGCATTTCAGGTAAAATCGTCGTTGGATACTACCCCCAAAGAGAATCTTTGAGGTTTCTTCACTTTAAAAAGATAATTACCCTATACCAAGTAACTGAGTCAAGGGAAAAAGGAAAGGGAGATCTCCTGTCTCCTTTTAGGAAATACATTCAGAATCTACTATTTGGGGGAAAGTGCCAAACACTGTAAATCTGAATATCCTTTGGATTAGGGGCTCCAGTGAGCTGCATGTAAAGGGAGGAACATATGTATAAATGATCAGAAAAGAGCAGGACAAACTCGCCCTCACCACTCCCAGCACACAAACCGCTTAACTGCACCCAACACAGCATCCAAACAAAGGGCCTCTCTAGTTCACTGCTTGCCAGAAACGTCTTCCAAAGGCGGTCTCATTAACTGAGCCCTTTCCTGAGCCCCTAAGGTGTTTTCAGAGTCAGCTTGTCTTTCAGCCTCACCTCGTTCAATCTAAAGTTTTAAAAGTTTCATTTCCTTGCTTGGAAAGTGCCCTTTTTTAACCTTTCAACTCAACGGGTTTCCCAAGGTGAAAGTAACTTCACCTGCAAAGCGGCTGCTTTAAACTCAAGAGAGCTTGGAAGGTTTTCTAGCAAAGGACAGAAATCTGATCAATTGCGTTATTGAAAATGTGACCAGCTACAGTCCCATTTGTCTGTGGCTGCCATTTTTATGAAAGCCGTGTAAATCCTTTGCAAATAAGCGTTTCCGGAGAGCTATGTCGATGGGGTGTGCAGGCGGCAGGCAGCAGGATTACCTGTGGGCCACGGTGCAAAACCCCATCAAGGCCACAGGAAGAGGCCATGTTGAGTTACTGGCAACGTGGAAAACTCCAGGCACCTCCTTCTCCAATGGGCAGCCCAGCTTCTGCGGCCACAATTCACACAGCTTCATTTGCAAATGGATTTGGCTATTAAGCATAGGATTGTTCGATGCAAATCTTTCTTTCCTGGTGCACAGCTCAGTTGAAAGGGCAGCCTGAAAATTAGCTAGCTGGATGGGAGAAGAAAGCTCCATTCCAGTTACCAGGGAGGAATAAATTGGACACAGGGTGCCTATTGCACCTTTAATTTAATTTGGAGACCTTTCAGCTTTTACTTTCCTTCATTTGCAGCCAATGCTTAGTGAGTTAATTTGTACCTGGTTCATTTTCCTCCTTTTATCTTATCTGTGTTAACATCAACCGTGGAAATGAGGGGCACCATGAATAAAAGATGGTTAACTCAGGACACTCTTTCCTAAGGTACTGTGAATTACTTAAAAATGAATTTGTGTGTGCACCATAGAAAGGGCTGAGATATACGCCTGGCCCTACAGCATCCCTGATCAGCATCTGCCCTCCCACCCAAGGAGCTGTAGTTTTTAGATGTTTTAACTGGTCCTACCTTTTCTCCAAGAGAGCACTGTCTAGACTGCAATCTGCATGGAATCATTATTCCTAGAACTGGTGGAGAGTAGGCCAGCCCATTAATGCACAAGACTAAGGATGCATAAATTCCACTAATCTGACTTTTTAGAGAGTGCAATCCTGCTTGCCATGAAAAGAATGTGCTGTAAAAGAAAACTGCATGTCTCAACATAGATGCCCGGTGAACAGAGAGATGCCTGCTTTGTCCAAAAACACTGTGTTGGCGGAGGGATGGTGGGTGAGAAGGGGATTAGTCCTAAAATGCCTGTCTGGGAGGAACCTCTAGGAGCTACAGAACTTAAATTCTAAGTGTATCATGCATATTATGCTTTTTAAAAAATCCCTTCTCTTGTGTATTTTGTATATGTGGCACCTCTCCTTAAATAACAGTTGCACATGCTCTTAAGTTGATTTTGAATATTTCATTACTTCCAACAGTACAAAACGTTAGTGTCTTGAAAGTTTTGCATTTCTTTCCTATATAGTTTCCTCTCGGCCAAAGCTATTTTTTTCTCCTTACCCTCGCCTCTTTCTTTTATCTTCTCTCTCTCTTTTCTCCGCCATGGACCAAATAAAAAAAAAAAACCCTACTGCATTCTTCTCTTGCTGCTTCATATCCACCACCACCAAGCCTTCCTTTCAGTTTGGGAAGCATCAAAGGAAGACTGTGTTCTGAGCCGTTTCTCTGCCCGTCTGTGCTAACTCTGTGCCAATTCAATCCAATACCTCACACCAACCGGCTAGAAGCTGGAAGAAACTGAAACTCACGGCTCTTCATAGCCCATCCCCTTAAAAGGTTAATTAATAGTAATGTTCACTATTTTGCTTACATAAGACCACTCATTTTCACAGGTAGGGCAACTTCCAAGTTGTAGAAGAAGGAAAAAAGACTTTGGTGCTTACGACAGCTAGTGGGAGCAGCCACATAGCACAGGGAGATCGGCTTGGTAATTTGTGACCACCTAGAGGGGTGGGGGGGATAATGAGGATGGGAGGGAGGGAGACGCAAGAGGGAAGAGATATGGGGATATATGTATACGTACAGCTGATTCACTTCGTTATACAGCAGAAACTAACACACCTCTGTAAAGCAATTATACTCCAATAAAGATGTTTAAAAAAAAACTAAACCCAAGATCCTACTAGAATATGATAAGCAGTAAATAAATATTATTTTTAAAAAAGACTTTGGGGTTTAAAATGATGGTGTACTGAAATGTAAGGGTCTTTGCTTCAGAATACAAACCACGTCTTTTGGGGGCAAGAGTACACAAGCAGGATCACAATAAGAACCCAACTTAAAACATCAGATGATATCTCTAATCTTGGTTATAATAAAGACTATACTATAGATGACAAGCTTATTGATTTCTTCGGGGTGGGGGGGGGAAAACATGTGAAGAAAGCCCTTCATCGCGAAAGCATGAAAAGAAAAGATGGGAGCAATGACTGGTCCTTTTATTCATGAAGCAGGAGAGGATGAATAGAAATGAAGGCAGCGGGCTTCCCTGGTGGCGCAGTGGTTGAGAGTCCGCCTGCCGATGCAGGGGACCCGGATTCGTGCCCCGGTCCGGGAGGATCCCACATGCCGCGGAGCGGCTGGGCCCGTGAGCCATGGCCGCTGAGCCTGCGCGTCCGGAGCCTGTGCTCCGCAACGGGAGAGGCCACAGCAGTGAGAGGCCAGCGTACCGCAAAAAAAAAAAAAAAGAAAGAAAGAAAAAAGAAATGAAGGTAGCAATTGCCCTTAAGAAATGGATTTTTAAAGCCACACAGGCAGAAAAATTAAGCTGGAGAGGTACAGAATAGCTCCGTCCTGAGGTTATGAAAGCCAAACTGAGATATCTGGATGAAAGCATGGGACGTTTGTGATTTCTAGACGTACAGATTGTCCAGTTTACTTGGCGGAAGAGGAGGGATGATGGCGTCTCGGAGGCAGGATGTCAGGAATTTGGGGGAGAGGAAGGCAACAGTCCCACGATATGTCAAAAAGCCCAAGATTTTTTTTCCGCTATATTTGTGGAGGAGGAACAAGAAAAGTGAAAACTACGCAATCCAGCCTCATTTGCAGAACGCTCGCGCATGCGCACACTCAGGCGATAATAGACCAGCCTCAAGAACTAACACCTGTTCTAACCGGGTGCCTGACGGCTTTGTGCACCTGTAGCCTCCAAGGGAAACTGTGCCATCGCAGCAGCAGCAGTCCGGGCTGCGCCGAGGACCTCATGGCGGGCACCAGGATGCAATGGCCCGGTGCCAGAGTGTCCAAAGAGGGTCCTAGAGAAGGGTAAGGAAAAGGAAACGGGCAGTCCAGCTGATACCTCGGACTGAAGACAGAACCACAGGGCAGGGCAGTCTCGACTCAGTTACCAGAGGGCTTCCTCTTAAAGGAGGTCATCTTTAGAGTCTGAAAGGGCCTTTGCGGGGTGCGGGAAGAGATGGAAGGAGGACCCCTTAGAAGTCAGGGTTTTCTCTAGTAACCATTTCCGTGCCAGCGGACTGTACGAGAGAAATGTGTCTCTGGGCTGATTTTTAGTTTCCTTCTCCACCGTCCTCCCGATATGGTTCTAGACTCAGAATCACACCTGTGTGCGCAGAAGGGCCTCGGAGACCACCGAGCCCGCCCCCAGTGCGCTGGGTCCCTCCCCGGTCTCTCCTGCAGCCCGGCCCCACGGAGCTCCATCCTCAGGCGGGACAGAGCCCAGCTCCTAGAAATCATCCCCGCGCGTCACACCTGTGCCACCGCCTCGGCCCAATCTTGGGGCCGGTGTGTGTGTGTCGGGGCGGGGGTGCAACAAAGCCCCCGCCAGACTCCCTCCCCGAGTCACAGTGGTCCTCCCACCCCCTCCACCCCCCGGGCCAGCGGGGGGCTGCGGAGCTCTGCGCCCGGAGTCCCGAGTGCGCGCCCGGGTAGGTGAGCACTACCCAGCGCAGCGGCGTCAGGACCGGCATGCGGGGGCCCCTCCCGCCCGCCTGCCCCCCCCC
>NW_006771828.1:1383642-1385050 GCF_000442215.2 Lipotes vexillifer
TACCTCCTGGAAGAGCTCGAGACTGTAGGTGTTGTCGTCGTCGGCGAAGAAGAGCACGCCGGGCTGCGCGCGCTGGTGCCCGTGCCTCTGCCGCAGCCAGGCCAAGCCGGCGTTGCGCTGCTCGGTGGCGCGCGGCAGCCCGGGCCGCTTGTAGCGCCGCGGCGTGGGCACGTGCAGGTGCGTGCTGGGCAGCCCAGCGCGCGCCAGGAAGCGGCTCACCAGCTCGCTGCGCGCAGACGCGTCCTCCACCAGGATCCAGTGCAGCTGCGCCACCTGGCGGAACGTGTTAGCCAGGCGTGTCAGCTCGGCCTTCTGCACCGGGCGGCTGTAGGTGGGCGTGATGGCATATATGGTGGGCAGCGGCGGCTCGGGCGGCAGCGGCGGCGGCGGCCGCGACTCGTTGCGCTGCTCCCGGCCGCGTCCCAGGCCGCCACGGCGGAGCGGGAGGCGGGCGCCCCAGCGGCCCCCGGCGTAGGGCGAGAAGTAGGGGCGCGGGGTGAGCGGGGGCGCGGGCCTACGCGTGTCCACGTCGAGCATGATGATGACGATCAGCATCCAGGGCAGGAGGATGAAGAAGCGGCTGAAGAGCACTGACTTCATGGTGCGCTCTCCCCCGGCCTCTCGGACGCCCCGGACCGGGGCGAACCGGGGGACCCCAGCGCGCAGTTTGGACGGCGGTGGCGCCCGCGCTCAGGAAGCCGCGGCCCGCGCGCTCTCCACGGGGTGGGTAGCGGGGCGCTGCGGGGGCGTGGAGCCGGGCCTGGGGGATACGCGCAGGTGCCGAGGAGCTCGGGCTTCAGGGCGGGCTGCGATGCCCCTACTCCGGGGAGTCGGCGGGAAGCGGGACGCGGTCCAACCGCGCGCTGCCGACCCCGGAGTTACGCCGAGCGCCGGGAAGGCGGCGATCCCACCGCGCTCTTTCTGAAGAGTGGAACCTGGGAGCCGTCCCGCGGCGCTGCGGGAAAAGGGACTCCAGCCGCGGTCCCCCGATGCGCTGCCGGGGGCACCTTCGAGGGCGGGGGCCAGGCGCCGAGGCTCTCCTTCGTCACGTACCAGCCCCGGCGGCGAGGACCGAGGGCGACGCCGGGGATGCCGTGCGCCCAGCTCTGGTCGCGCGCCGCAGCGGAAGCCTGCACTCCGATCCCTCGCTCCGCTCTGCTCTTCGGAGAACCGCTCCTGGCTCCGGCAGCAAGATCCCAAAGCCAGGAAAGAAAGAAAAAGCGAGGGGCGGGGGCGCTGCGGACTCCAGCGTCCTCCCAGTGCTCCTGTGGGGAGACAGCAGCGCTGCTACTGGCGGAGAGGGGCTGCGAGGGGGAGGCGGGGAGGGGGGCCCGGCCAGCCGGCTCCGGAGGCTGCTGCTGCACCGCCGGCGGGGGGCGAGAGGAGGGGTCCCCCCCCCCCCCCGGGC
>NW_006771828.1:1385060-1406425 GCF_000442215.2 Lipotes vexillifer
GGCCTCGGGCAGGGGCTGGATGCTCGCTCGCCCTTCTCCGCGCGCTCTTATGTGTCTGAGACGCTACAGGGTCTTTGGAGACCAGCCAGGAAAATCCAGGCACGTGCGGAAAACTCGGGAGACCTCGGGTGGAGAGTGAGAGGAGAGGGGAGGCGGGAGAGGGCGAAGGATGCCTTCTCTGGCGCCTGGCCGCGGGGTTCGTGTGCTGGGGGTGGACCGCACAGCGCCGACAAAAGGCGCTTTCACCCAAAGGCAGAGTTCAACAGAATCCCCGGGAGACGGAGGGGTGCCTACACGGGTGTTTGGCTTGTGAGATGGCCCGGAAGAAAGAATCAATCCGAACGTTTGCTGCCTGACTGCAGTTAGGTCATTGCGGGGAAATTCCTAAAACTCCAGCCGAGGACTTGGAACTTATTTTCCTTCCTTAATTTGGAGTCCCATTTTCTCACAGTTGGCTGCCATCAGAATTATTCCGTTCGACCCGCCCAACGATCCTTTCGAGAAGGCCTGGGGAGTGGAATCACCTCGTTTTCTGGATGAGGAAGCCCCGAGGCTGGTGGCATTGGCCCAGAGGAAACGGGACGCAGATGCCCCGAGTCTAGCCAGTGGCTTCTTCTCTGCGCGGCCTGCAGAAGCCTCTCCCGACACAGCCCCGCCGGGGGGCCTGCCCCCCTAGATGTAAGCATGGTGCGCTCGAAACCAAACGGAGCGCACGGCGACGTGTGGGAACCATGACAGTGCCTGGAAGGCACGAGTAAACGTAGGCGCTTGGTTTGGATTTTTTCTATCTAGCGTACCCACTGGCTAAGTCCCTGGCTGTCTGTGATGGACGGGGATGAAAGAAGAGGGACCTCGCTTCGTAGTCACGTCCGGGGAGGTGCTCGCACGCAGAGCAGCAGGAAAGCCTGTCCCCCCAGACTATGATAAATAATTTCTGAGCCCGTCTTCCCATGGCTGTCTGTCTTCCTCAGGCTCGTTCACAAGTAAATCCCTGCGATCGCGCTCTGAGTGTGCGCGCGGGGAGCGCCCTGGGGCGGAAACCCCTCTGTCCGGCGGTTCTGCCGCTCCTGGTTTTCTCAGGACCGGGAATCTGGTTCTGCCCGGCCCGGGATGCTGTGGCTGCTCCCACCCGTCCTCAGGCCCTGGCGAGTCCGTGAATTTCCCCAACTTCCCGCCCAGAGTCTGAAGCCTGAGAGTGAAATGTATAGATCTAACCCCGCCCGCCACCCTCGCTAGGGCTAAGCTTCTCTTCCACTTCCCGGTATCACCTACAGCTCATACTTCACAACGGCGGATCACTGCCTCCAAGACGTAGAACACAATGAGTCCATCAGACCCCTTCCCATGTTCGCGGATAGCTTAACGGGCCTGTGAAAAGAGCACAACCTCGGGAAAACGCGTCCCGGTCAGGCCCCGGGGTGTCAAGGTCAGCATCCTGGGGGATGGCCTGGGGAGGCAGAAGGACGAGGGTGGGGGAGGGGATTCAGTGGAGGGTTTCTCAAATACTGGAAAGCAGCACACACACCTGCCCACCCTGCAAAGATTACTGAAGTCTCTTTTCGGCCTGCTGGAATTTTTTTTAATGAAGAGAAATGCCTTGTGTGTTACCTGTAGTGAAGTTGGAGTGGGTACAGAATTGTTCTTAAAAGCGTCATAACCTTCGTTAGTAGGGACCTCTTGGTTATTCCCTGTGTACCATAAAACATATAGCCTAATTGCCTCTTTTCCAGCAACAAGGACTGTTCAGGGATGAGACACTTGCAAAATCAATCAAATTTTGGAACTTATTTTGGGATTTTGACTGCTGCCCGGGATTCACAGGCGTCATACAACACAACACTTAACCAGCACACGCACATCCAGGAGGTCCGTGCATCTTTTCTATTATCCTTAGTCAGCATTTGCACCCAGGTTTATCTCATCCAGTCATCTGCTGGGAGCATCATGTTTCTTGGAGTCAGGTGGAATGGGGTTTGATCCCCAGCTGGGCTGCTCGGGCAACTTTAGAAAGTCAATGAGCTTTTCAAAGCCTGTTTCCTCATCTGGAAAATGGACTTGATAAAACATATTCCATCGAAATCTTGTAAAGATTAAATAGGATACGTTAGGTAAAGTGTTTTGCAGAGGAGCTGGCATGATGCAGCAGTCAGTCAATAAATGGTATTTAAACACAGGTTAACACTTCCTCAAAGGAACGTCTCACCCCAGAGGATCTGTGTGATCCTCATGACAATGCCTCGAAATAGGACCCGCACCTGTGGAGAAGGTGTTGGGGTGTGTGGTAGAGTCTTCCGGAGGTGGGGTAGGGACCGGAAGAAAGAGGAAATCAACTTTCCCCAAATACAAGGTACCCCTTGTCACACAATAAGGGTGACATGATTCCAACTGACATTTATTTCAAACAACTGAATATGCCACACTGTTCTACATTCAGTGCCTCAAAAATGTGGACCCATATCTTTCATGATCAAATCTGAGCAAAGATATAAAGCTATAAAAATTATTAAGAATGTCCATTTGAAGCCCCAAACCAGGGTAAAACATTTTCAAGTGCAAAAATGTATCATGCTTTAAAAATATTGAGAGAATTATCAGGTGCTAGAATGGAAACAGCTTCTTTACATGGAAGCATGAAGAAAATGTCATTTTTCTGAAGCATAATCACTGGTAGCTGTAGTACTTTTCCATATTTGTTTACAATCTTCTTACATGAAACAATTTAAACGTGATCTGCAGCTGATAATGAAGGTTGTTGAAAGTCACTAAAGTAATTAAAATGATTACCTAACTTCAGAGCTTCTGTATATCCTCTTGGTGTTTATTTTCATCTAATCTCTCTAATTATTTGTGTAACAAAGTGATCATTGCTTCTTCTGTACTAGTGAAGCCTTGGATTGCTGGCATCACCTACTGTGTTTCAGCATGCAGCTGCTGTTTTCAAATAAACAAAGATTAAAAAAAAAAGCCTCATCTGGGGAGTTAACAAAAAACATATTGCAGGGGCTTCCCTGGTGGCGCAGTTGTTGAGAATCTGCCTGCCAATGCAGGGGACACGGGTTCGAGCCCTGGTCTGGGAAGATCCCACATGCCGCGGAGCAACTAGGCCCGTGAGCCACAACTACTGAGCCTGTGCATCTGGAGCCTGTGCTCCGCAGCAACAGAGCCCGCGATAGTGAGAGGCCCGCGCACCGCGATGAAGAGTGGCCCCCGCTCGCCGCAACTAGAGAAAGCCCTCGCACAGAAACAAAGACCCAACACAGCCAAAAATAAATAAATAAATTTATGGAAAAAAAAACCATACTGCATGGGCTTCCCTGGTGGCGCAGTGGTTGAGAGTCCGCCTGCCGATGCAGGGGACCCGGGTTCGTGCCCCGGTCCGGGAAGATACCACATGCCGCGGAGCAGCTGGGCCCGTGAGCCATGGCCGCTGAGCCTGCGTGTCCGGAGCCTGTGCTCTGCAACGGGAGAGACCACAACAGTGAGAGGTCCACGTACCGCAAAAAAAAAAAAAAAAACAAAAAAAAACATATTGCATAATCACTAAACATTTGCATTTTGCCTTGGTGAGTAATATGAAACTGTTACTTCGGCAGCAAAAAGATTGCAGCCCGATTAGTGCTCTGTATAGAACTGATCCCATTTGACATTTGAGCCTGGGTTTCTGCTGGTGTGACTAAATCAACCTTCACATGAGCATTTTGGAACTTCCTTCACATTCTTAGTCAAGTGAGAAGGAGATCAAGAAAAAAAGCTATACACAATTAGGTATTTGTAAATATCTGTATAATATTATGGGAATGCAAATCAGGTTGTAAGAAGAATCAGCTAACTCATGGGGGAATAATAATGTAATGGGGACGGTATTGATAATCAATACCCACCTGTGTGTGAACATAAATATTTTCTGATAAAATATCAGATACAATTATGTGAAAGAATGATGTCAAAATAAATAATTCGAATAGTCCCAAATTCCAGGGATACATGACAATTTCATTGATCACTGTCAGAAAAATGACATCCGAACCACAAATTAAATGGCTCATTTGGTTAATTTATTTTCATGCATCTGGATCCTTTTCAAATATCAACTTTGGCCTAGAATTGTTCTAAATTTTAATGCTTCCTTAAAATTGTAGACATTTGCAGCTATTACGTACAAAATGTGACATTAGAAGTAGTTTGTCAGTAAAACTATTTTTGTAGGATGGGTTGGGATCAAGTTTATTCAGCAAAAGTGGTTTTCTCGAAAATTAGAAATTGACAGTTTATCCTAATAATTTTATTGAAAAATAATTTCATTTAGTTTGAATAATAGCGGAAGATAAAACATGCCAGTGTTCCTCCTTTTCTCTTTATTAATGAATTAGGATGCACAAAAGAACAATAAAACATGCATAAGGCATATTAGCATCCTTTATATCTTTTCCCCTCACTATCTTAAGTATTGGCATTTATGTTAAAATGGTAATTTGTTAGAAATAGGATTTTTCCGTAAAAGTACATAATCTACCTTTCACAGTTGTCATGAGAATCAAAAGAAATAATGCAGGTGAAAATACGTTAAACACAGTAAGGTCATTTATACATGCAAAATACAGTGAAACAAGATTGGCCATGAGTTGATAATTGTTGAAGCTAGGATATTACACATGGCGGTTTCTAATATTATTGGACCTATTTATACATGTTTCAAATTTTTCATAATTAAAGGTTAAACTACATAAGTGATTATGTACTACTGTTTGTTTACCAAGATGGGACTGCTGGACCCAGAAGCTGGGTGGGTAGACTATCCCATATCTCATGGAATCAGTCTCTTGGTCCAGAGTCTAGGTTCGTCAGTTAAACAGTTATGTCCTATTTCGGGAGGCAATGGTGTAGGTGGAAGTTGTGAGGTGGGGATATCTAAATTAGGCCTTAATATAGTACGAGTAACAGTTATTTAATAAGGGGCATGTCTATGGAAATAAAAGAAAAAGGTTAATGATTAGAACAAACTATAAACTGAATTTTTGAGTCCAGAGGGCAGTCAGTCGAGATTTTTAGAGGTTGGGCTTGAAGCATCTTTAGATGGTAGACTGAGGATAGGTAGTGGCAATCTAATATATATATATATATTTTTTTTTGGTAATTTGACTATCTCTGGTGATGGCATCAGGTGATATGTAACATGGTGAAATTTCTGAGGGGCCTACAGCCAGCATGAAGGTTGTCTATACATGATCTGTTGTGATTTCCTTGGTTTTTTCTTTTTTGTATCAAGTCGTCCAGCTTCAGCTTGCTGGGATTCAGAAAAAGGGCAGCTTTAGTTTTTAGTGACGTTAGGACAAGAGGGTGGGAGAAAAATTGGAAATACTAATTATTGACGAAATGCACAAAATGGCAGGAACGAGATTACAAAGAGGAGAAAAAGCCCAGTCAGTGAACATGGCACTGTTCAAAAGCCACGCGGGTGTGTCACAGCTTTCACTGAAACAGAATTTTCCCCAGACAGTCACCCCCATTTTTACCAAAGATAATCGAAGGAAGATGAATTTGTTTGTAAAACAAGTCTACTCTCAAGAAAATTGGCTTGATTATTTACATAAGTACAAGAATAGTGATTTATCATATAGGTCCTTTTAAAGTCTGTTTTGCTGTAACTTTTAAGAAGGGATCTCAGGAGAGTGGCAGAGATGGAGGAGTAGAAAGACCCTGAGCTCCCCTCCTCTCAGGAGCACAGCAAAATCACAACTGTCTGTAGAACAACCATCAGTGAAAAAGTCTGGATGGAACCTACCAGACAAGATCTACAACTAAATACATAAAGAAGGAAACAACGAGGCAGGTAGGAGGGGGCGGACTCACAATATAATCAAGTCCCATACCCCCAGGTGGGTGACCCACAAACTGGAGAATAGTTATATTGCAGAGCTTCTCCCACAGGAGTGAGAACTGTGAGCCTCCCGTTGGGCTCCCCAGCCCAGGGGTCCAGCGCCAGGAAGAGGAGCCACCGGCAGAACTTAGTTTTGGAAGCCCCACCGGCCTGGAGGAAATAGACTTCACCCTTAAGTGCCACACACAACATCTCACATGCACCAAGACCCAGGGCAAAAGCAGTAATTCAACAGGAGCCTGGGCCAGACCTACCTGTTAGTCTTGGAGAATCTCCTGGAGAGGCAGGGGGTGGCTGTAGCTCACCCTGGGGACACAGACCCTGGTCGGAGGCATATTGGGGAACATTCTACTGCACGAACATTACTGCTGGCAGCCGTCATCTTGGCTCATTATTGCCAAGGCTTAACCCCACCTAACAGCCTGTAAGCTCCAGTGCTGGGATGCCTCAGGCCAAAAAACTATCTGGGCAGGGACACAGCCCCACCCTTCAGATGCCTAAATACTTACTGAACCCACAGCCCCTAGACTTGGCCCTGCTTCCCAGAGGGCCAGGACCCAGCTCTACCCACCAGTGGGCAGACACCAGCCTCTCCCACCAGGAAGCCTGCACAAATTTCTAGACCAGCTTCACCCCAAAGTGGGCAGACACCGACCCAAGAAAATTACAGTTCCACAGTCTGCAGAGCCAGCCTTCCCACAACCGGCCAGACCCTACACTGGGACCAGCTGGGCTCTGGCCCTGCCCCGTAGCAGGTCAATGCATGCTTTGGGACACCTAACACCCCATACTCAACTGTGTTAGGACCTCCACACCTCCATCCAAAGATCTGAACTGAGCTCTGGGATCTGTGAGCCCTGCAGCCAGACTCCAGGAACCAGCTCTGCCTGCCAGGAGTCCAGCACTAACCCCAGGATCTGGCTTCACCCACCAGTGGGTGGTAAACAGCTCCAGAGTCTTTGGGACCCTGTCTCTGCCCACCAGTGAACCTGCACTACTCCAGGGGCTCCGAGGGTTCTGCAGCCAGCAGGCTTGTGACCAGGACCCACTAAGCAGCAGCATCTGCACAAGGCAGGGCCTGGCAACCAACTGGGCTAGGGGCCAACCTAGCCTGCTAGGTCACCCACATAGTAAGCCCACCACACAGAAGAACCCATTCAGCCCTCTTAGGAGGAATCCCTAGAGCATACAGCTCAGGTGATGAGAGGAGAGTGCACTGCTGGGATGAGTAGGATGTCTCCTACAGAGAGCAACTTCTCCAAGGTTGACAAACGAAATCTAATCTCCCACATACATAAACATACAAATAGCTACTTAGACAAAATAAGGTGGCTGAGGAATATGTTCTAGATGAGGAACAAGATAAAACCCCAGAAAAAGAACTAAATGAAGTGGAGATAGGCTACCCACCAAAGAAAGATTTCAGAGTAATGATCATAAAAATGATCAAAAAACTTGGGAGAGAATGGTTGCACAGAGCAAGAAATTAGAAGTTTTAAACAAAGAATTAGGATACATAAAGAACAACCAAACAGAGATGAAGAATACAATAACTGAAATGAAAACTATACAGAAGGAATCAACAGTAAACTTAATGAGGCAGAAGAATGGACCAGGTTCCTTAAAAAACTAAAAATAGAACTACCATATGACCCAGCAATCCCACTACTGGGCATTTACCCTGAGAAAACCATAATTCAAAAAGAGACATGTACCACAATATTCATTGCAGCTCTATTTACAATAGACAGGGCATGGAAGCAACCTAACTGTCCATCGACAGATGAATGGATAAAGAAGATGTGGGACATATATACAGTGGAATATTACTCAGCCATAAAAAGGAATGAAATCGAGTTATTTGTAATGAGGTGGATGGACCTAGAGTCTGTCATACAGAGTGAAGTCAGAAAGAGAAAAACAAATACTGTATGCTAGCGCACATATATGGAATCTAAAAAAAACAGTACTGATGGACCTAGTGGCAGTGCAGGAATAAAGACTCAGATGTAGAGAATGGACTTGAGGACACAGTGGGGGAAGGGGAAGCTGGGATGAAGTGAGAGAGTGGCATGGACATATATACACTACCAAATGTAAAATGGATGGCTACTGGGAAGCTGCTACATAGCACAGGGAGATCAGCTCGAAGCTTTGTGACCACCTAGAGGGGTGGGATAGGGAGGGTGGGAGGGAGATGCAAGATGGCGGGGATTGGAGATATATGTATACATACAGCTGATTCACTTTGTTGTTCAGCAGAAACTAATACAACGTTGTAAAGCAATTATATTCCTATGTGTATATATATATACACATATATATACATATATATACACACACACACACATATATGTGTGTGTATATATATATGTATATATATATATAAACCCAATGGATCAGTGAGCTGGAAGACAGAGTAGTGGAAGTCACTGCTGCTGAACAGGAAAAAGAATGAAAAGAAATGGTACACCATCAAGCACACTAATATTCATGTTATAGGGGTCCCAGAAGGAGAAGAGAGAGAGAAAGGGCCTGAGAAAATATTTGAAGGGATAATAGCTGAAAACTTCACTAACCTGGGATTGGAAACAGTCACCCAAGTCCAGGAAGCACAGATAGTTCCACACAGGATTAACCTGCAGAGGAACACAACAAGACACATTGTAATCAAAATGACAAAAATTAAAGATAGACTATTAAAAGGAGCAAGGGAAAAGAAACAAATAACACACAAGGGAACTCCCGTAAGGATATCAGCTGATTTTTTAGCAGAAATGCTGCAGGACAGAAGGGAGAGGCATGATATATTTAAACTCATGAAAGGGAAAAAATTACAGCCAAGAATGCTCTACCTAGCAAGGCTCTCTCCTCAGATTTGATGGAGAAATCAAAAGATTTACAGACAAGCAAAAGTTCAAACAGTCCAGCACCATCAAACCAGCTTTACAACAAATGTTAAAGGAACTTCTCTAGGAAAAAGAAAAGGCCAAAACTAGAGACAAGAAAATTGAAAAATGTAAAAGCTCACTGGTAAAGACAAACATACAGTAAAGGTAGGAAATCATCCACACACAAAGATAGTAGGGAGGTTAAAAGACAAAAGTTGTAAAAGCAACTGTATCCACAATAAGCAGTTAAGGGATACATAAAACAATTATATGTAAAATATGATATCAAAACAGTAATAATGAGGGAAGGAAAGTACAAATGCAGGGTTTTAAAAATGCATTTTAAATGAGGAGATCAGCAACTTAAAACAATCAACTATATATAGAGATTGTGACACAAAAGCCTCATGGTAACTGCAAACAAAAAATCTATAACAGATATACAGACAAAAAAAGAAAAGGAATCAAAACATAATACTGGGCTTCCCTGGTGGCGCAGTGGTTGAGAGTCCGCCTGCCGATGCAGGGGACACGGGTTCGTGCCCCGGTCTGGGAGGATCCCATATGCCGCGGAGCGGCTGGGCCCGTGAGCCATGGCCGCTGAGCCTGCGCGTCCGGAGCCTGTGCTCCGCAACGGGAGAGGCCACAACAGTGAGAGGCCCGCGTACCGCAAAAAAAAAAAACAAAAACATAATACTAAAGACAGTCATCAAATCACAAGAGGAGAGAACAAAAGAAGAAGGGGGGTGGGAAGACCTGCAAAAACATATCCAAAACAATGAATAAAATGGCATTAAGAGCACACCTATTGATAATTACCTTAAACGTAAATGGACTAAATGTTCTAACCAAAAGACATAGACTGGCTGAATGGATACAAAAACAAGACAAGTATACATACTGTCTACAAGAGGCTAACTTCAGATCTAGAGACACACACAGACTGAAAGTGAGGGGATGGAAAAAGGTATTCCATGCAAATGGAAATCAAAAGAAAGCTGGAGTAGCAATATTCATATCAGACAAAATAGACTTTAAAATAAAGAATGTTACAAGAGACAAGGAAGGACACTACATAATGATCAAGGGATCAATCCAAGAAGAAGATATAACAATTGTAAATATATATGCATCCAACAAAGGAGCCCCTCAACAGAAAAGGCAAATGTTAACAGACATAAAAGGAGAAATTGACAGTAACACAATAATAGTGGGGGACTTTAACACACCACTTACCTCACTGGGCAGATCATCCAGACAGAAAATCAATAAGGAAATACAGGCCTTATATGACACATTCAACCAGATGGACTTAATTGACATTTATAGAGTGTTCCAACCAAGAGCAGCAGAATACACATTCTTTGGAAGTGCACATGGAACATTCTCCAGGATAGATCACATGCTGGGCCACAAAGCAAGCCTTAGTAAATTTAAGAAAATTGAAATCATATCAACTATCTTTTATGATCACAATGCTGTGGGACTAGAAATCAACCATAAGAAAAAAACTGCAAAAAACATAGACACGTGGAGCCTAAACAATATGCTACTAAACAACCAATGGTTCAGTGAAGAAATCAAAGAGGAAGTAAAAAATACCTAGAGACAAATTAAAATGAAAATACAATGATCCAAAACCTCTGGGAGGCAAGAAAGCAGTTCTAAGGGAAGTTTACAGTGATACAAGCTACCTCAGGAAACACAAAAAAACCTCATGTAAACAAATTAACATTACACCTAAAAGAACTAGAGAAAGAAGGACAAACAAAGCCCAAAGTTAGTAGAAGGAAAGAAATCATAATGATCAGAGCAGAAATAAATGATATAGAGACTAAGAAAATAACAGAAAAGATCAACGAAACTAAAAGCTTATTCTTTGAAAAGTTAAACAAAATTGATAAACCTTTAGAAATGAAAAATGAGAAGTTATAACTGATACTACAGAAATACAAAGGACCATAAGCGACTACTACAAGCAACTATATGCCAATAAAATGAACAAGCTAGAAGAAATGGACACATTCTTAGAAAGGTACTATCCCCCAAGATTGAATCAGAAAGAAATAGAAAATAGGAACAGGCCAATCTGTTGGAAAGATTACAGAAGGAAAGAAATCATAAAGATCAGATCAGAAATAAATGAAAAAGAAATGAAGAAAACAATAGCAAAGATTAATAAAACTAAAAGCTGGTTCTTTGAGAAGATAAACAAAATCGATAAACAATTAGCCAGACTCATCAAGAAAAAAAGGGAGAAGACTCAAATCAATAGAATCAGAAATGAAAAAGGAGACGTAACAACTGACATGGCAGAAATATAAAAGATCATGAGAGATTACTACAAGCAACTCTATGCCAATAAAATGGACAACCTGGAAGAAATGGACAAATTCTCAGAAAAGCACAACCTTCCAAGACTGAACCAGGAAGAAACAGAAAATATAAACAGACAAATCACAAGCACTGAAATTGAAACTGTGATTAAAAATCTTCCAGCAAACAAAAAAGCCCAGGACCAGATGGCGTCACAGGCGAATTCTATCAAACATTTAGGAGAGCTAACACCTATCCTTCTCAAACTCTTCCAAAATATAGCAGAGGGAGAAACACTCCCCAACTCATTCTATGAGGCCACCATCACACTGATAACAAACCCAGACAAAGATGTCACAAAAGAAAATTCCAGTCCAATACCACTGATGAACATAGATGCAAAAATCCTCAACAAAATACTAGCAAACAGAATCCAACAGCACGTTAAAAGGATCATACATTATGATCAAGTGGGGTTTACCCCAGGAATGCAAGGATTCTTCAATATATGCAAATCAATCAACTTGATACACCATATTAACAAATTGAAGGAGAAAAACCATATGATCATCTCAATAGATGCAGAGAAAGCTTTTGACAAAATTCAACACCCATTTATGATAAAAACCCTGTAGAAAGTAGGCATAGAGAGAACTTTCCTCAACATAATAAAGGCCATATATGACAAACGCACAGCCAACATCGTCCTCAATGGTGAAAAACTGAAAGCATTTCCACTAAGATCAGGAACAAGACAAGGTTGCCCACTCTCACCACTCTTATTCAACATAGTTTTGGAAGTTTTGGCCACAGTAATCAGAGAAGAAAAGGAAATAAAACGAATCCACATGGGAAAAAAAGTGGTAAAGCTGTCACTGTTTGCAGATGACATGATACTCTACATAGAGAATCCTAAAGATGCTACCAGAAAACTACTAGAGCTAATCAATGAATTTGGTAAAGCAGCAGGATACAAAATTAATGTACAGAAATCTCTTGCATTCCTATACACTAATGATGAAAAATCTGAAAGTGAAATTAAGAAAACACTCCCATTTACCATTGCAACAAAAAGAATAAAATATCTAGGAATAAACCTACCTAAGGAGACAAAAGACCTGTATGCAGAAAATTATAAGACTCTGATGAAAGAAATTAAAGATGATACAAATAGATGTAGATATATACCATGTTCTTGGATTGGAAGAAACAACATTGTGAAAATGACTCTACTACCCAAAGCAATCTACAGATTCAATGCAATCCCTATTAAACTACCACTGGCATTTTTCACAAAACCAGAACAAAAAATTTCACAATTTGTATGGAAACACAAAAGACCCCGAATAGCCAAAGCAATCTTGAAAAAGAAAAATGGCGCTGGAGGAATCAGGCTCGCAGACTTCAGACCATACTACAAAGCTACAGTGATCAAGATAGTATGGTACTGGCACAAAAACAGAAATATAGATCAATGGAACAGGATAGAAAGCCCAGAGATAAACCCATGCACATATGGTCACCTTATCTTTGATAAAGGTGGCAGGAATATACAGTGGAGAAAGGACAGCCTCTTCAATAAGTGGTGCTGGGAAAATTGGACAGGTACATGTAAAAGTATGAGATTAGATCACTCCCTAACACCATACACAAAAATAAGCTCAAAATGGATTAAAGACCTAAATGTAAGGCCAGAAACTATCAAACTCTTAGAGGAAAACATAGGCAGAACACTCTATGACATAAATCACAGCAAGATCCTTCTTGACCCATCTCCTAGAGTAATGGGAAATAAAAAAATAATAAATTAATGGGACCTAGTGAAACTTAAAAGCTTTTACACAGCAAAGGAAACCATAAACAAGACAAAAAGATAATGCTCAGAATGGGAGAAAATATTTGCAAATGAAGCAGCTGACAAAGGATTAATCTCCCAAACATACAAGCAGCTCGTGCAGCTCAATATCAAAAAAACAAACCACCTAATCCAAAAATGGGTAGAAGACCTAAATAGACATTTCTCCAAAGAAGACATACAGATTGCCAACAAACACATGAAAGGATGCGTAACATCATTAATCATTAGAGAAATGCAAATCAAAACTACAATGAGTTATCACCTCACACCAGTCAGAATGGCCATCATCAAAAAATCTAGAAACAATAAATGCTGGAGAGGGTGTGGAGAAAAGGGAACACTCTTGCACTGCTGGTGGGAATGTGAATTGGTTCAGCCACTATGGAGAACAGTATGGAGGTTCCTTAAAAAACTAAAAATAGAACTACCATATGACCCAGCAATCACACTTGTGGGCATATACCCTGAGAAAACCATAATTCAAAAAGAGTCATGTACCAAAATGTTCATTGCAGCTCTATTTACAATAGCCAGGATATGGAAGCCACCTAAGTGTCCATCATTGGATGAATGGATAAAGAAGTTGTGGCACATATATACAATGGAATATTCCTCAGCCATAAAGTGGAATGAAACTGAGTTATTTGTAGTGAGGTGGATGGACCTAGAGACTATCATAAAGAGTGAAGTAAGTCAGAAAGAGAAAAATTAATACAGTGTGCTAACACATATATATGGAATCTAAAAAAAAAAAAAAGAAAAGAAAATGGTCAGCAGAACCTAAGGGCAAGACGGGAATAAAGATGCAGACCTACTAGAGAATGGACTTGAGGATATGGGGAGGCAGAAGGGTAAGCTGGGACAAAGTGAGAGAGTGGCATGGACTTATATACACTACCAAATGTAAAATGTATAGCTAGTGGGAAGCAGCCACATAGCACAGGGAGATCAGCTCGGTGCTTTGTGACCACCTAGAGGGGTGGGATAGGGAGGGTGGGAGGGAGGGAGATGCAAGAGGGAAGAGATATGGGGACATATGTATATGTATAACTGATTCACTTTGTTATAAAGCAGAAAGTGACACACCATTATAAAGCAATTATACTTTAATAAAGATGTTAAAAAAAAACAAAAAGAAAACAAACTTATGGTTACCAAAGGGGAAAGAGGCGGGGAGGGATAAATTAGGAGGTTGGGATTAATATATACACACTACTATATATAAAATACGTAAGCAACAAGGACCTACTGTATAGCACAGGGAACTCTACTCAATATTTTGTAATAATCTTTATATATATATATGTATAAAGAATATATTATATATATATATATAAAACCAAATCACGATGCTGTGCACCTGAAACTAACACATTAGTTTCATCATATATATATATATATATAGCTGAATCACTGTGCTATATACCTGAAAGTAACGCGATATTGTAAATCAACTATACTTCAATTAAAAATGCAAATAAATAAATAAATAAATAAATAAATAAATAAAATGGCTCTTGCCAGCGCTGGTGTTATCGCGATAGAATGAGATCCCAAAGTGGCTGCTGGCTGAATCTCTTTCACCAGGGGGAGTTCCACTTGCCTCCTGCCTCTCCAGGGGGGTCTCCAAGATCAGCAAGTGGGTGTGACCCAGGCTCCTGTCAAACTACTGCCTCTTTGCTGCGATTTGGAGCGAGTGAGATTTTGCAAGTGCCCTTTAAGAGCAAAGTCTCTGTTTCCTACAGCCGTCCTTCCTCCCCCCCCCTAGGTAAGCCTACCTGTTTTCAAAGCTTGGCTTTCTGGGGCTCATTCTCCACGTCAGGAGTCCCAGGCTGGGGGGGCCTGATGTGGGACTCAAACCCCTCGCTCTCAGGGAGGACCTCTATGCTTGTGATTTTACCTCCCTCTGTGGGTTGCTGACCCAACAAACCACATCTCCACTCCTCCTACCAACCTCGTGGCTCCTCTGTATCCTTTCTGCTAGCGTGCAGGTCACTCTCATAGACAGTTGCTCTGTATGTACTTGCAGTTTTGTTGTGCCCATGGGACGAGGTGAGTTCAGGTCTTCCTGCCCCACCATCTTGATCCCCACCCAAGTGGAGCTGAAACTTTGTCATTTTACCTGAGGGAAAATTGATACTAGCTTTTCATCAGTATATTATTGAGCTCATTTAGAAAGCTCTTATAAATAAATCCATTTCATCTTAGTCACCTTTGACCTTGCAACAGAAAAACGTTTTTTCCCCACAAACCTTCTGCAACTTCCTATATCCATTCAGGTTTTGTCCTTCTCTTCCATTTCTCATTGCTCATGACTAGAACAACCAGACATTTTATTTTAGGACAAAATTTGTCTCTTTTTCCCATAACAAAAACATATACTTCATGTCTCATATCTTTTTATTTTCTTTTTTTAAATTAAAAATACATCCTACTTTCCTTTCAAACTTTGCATATGGAATTGTTTCCCTTCACCTTTCGGGTTTCTAGTGGTTTCATTTACATATATTGATTGCCTGTCATATACTAGCATTCTGTAGCAAATTAACACATTTTATGAATATACCAATTCATGATTTATAAGTACATTCTTTTTCATACTACAATTTTTCCACATGACAAAAAGGAACATGAGTATTAGTAAACTCAAATATCCTTTGTCTCTGTAAAACTTAAGATGTCAAAAATAGATAAACTTATGTTTAGCAGTTAGTGTTTCAGTGTTTTATGTTATTTGGAAAGGACGTAGATATTCAATGAATATCCAGTATTTAACTTAAGTTAGTATAACTTTAAGGTTTCAAGAAACCAAAAAAGGTTAGGAAACTACTTTTAAGCAGACATATTTTATAAAACATAATCATTATTGAGAAAGTTTACTTATAAATTTTATCCCACTTAATCCATTTATTTCACTTGTTCTTAACAAGTATGTTTGAATTGATCATCAGAATTTCATGAGACATTAAACAAAGCTATCCATCATCTTAAGTTACTTTTCTTGGCAATATCATCTGGAGGTAAGAAAAAGATCACATATACACAACATGCATACGTAGAAACACAGAGAGACACAAACACACATCTTGATTTCTTTTGTTAACATCTTTATTGGAGTATAATTGCTCTACAATGGTGTGTTAGTTTATGCTGTATAACAAAGTGAATCAGCTATATGTATACATATATCCCCATATCTCCTCCCTCTTGCATCTCCCTCCCTCCCACCCTCCCTATCCCACCCATCTAGGTGGTCACAAAGCACCGAGCTTATCTCCCTGTGCTATGTGGCTGCTTCCCACTAGCTATCTATTTTACATTTGGTAGTGTATATATATGTCCATGCCACTCTCTCACTTCGTCCCAGCTTACCCTTCCCCCTTCCCGTGTCCTCAAGTCCATTCTCTACATCTGTGTCTTTATTCCTGTCCTGCCCCTAGGTTTATCAGAACCTTTTTTTTTTTTTTTTTTTTGGATTCCTTATATATGTGCTGGCATACGGTATTTGTTTTTCTCTTTCTGACTTACTTCACTCTGTATGACGGTCTCTAGGTCCATCCACCTCATGACAAACAACTCAATTTCAACAAACACAGATCTCGTAGTTTTCATTTTAAGCCTTAGCTATGAGTTAGGTATAAACAGAGAAACATAAAATTTACTAATTTCTGTAAGAGTTGATCCTCATCATTGATTTATCTTTTTTTCCTTTTCAGTCATATCTTCCCATTGGTAACAATAGGACACTTGTTTAGAATGTAAGATCTCTAAAAAATCATTTTAGATATAAAAGTCCAAATCTTGAAAGATATATCTATTTCAATCGACTCTAAGCCAATAAGCCTTTTATGGCTTAAAACCAATAAGCCTTTTAATGTCTTAACTGTGGTCCCAAGAGCCATCCCCAAAGAGGATGCAAAAGTGGTAGGCCTCCGAAGATCCAGAGCTACTCCCACTGGCAGCTGAAAGGAAGACTGAAGCAAGGCTCCCGGAAAACACTTAACTTTTGGTAGGATGATAGCCGCTAATGGGGTGCAGCCACATTCTGCCCCGCCCCATTCTGGGGGCCTCCAATCTGATGACTGGCTGCCTGCAGACACGGGTCCACTCCCCCCACCCCCCTCTGCCCACGTCCCCGCAGGTGGAAAGTCAGCCAAGCTCTCAGTACACAAAACGAGACACAGAGGAAAGCACAGCTATCCCTGGGCGGGAAAGGATCAATCATCGGTGGGCACCCAAAACAAACTCACAAGAGTTGCAACAAAAAGAACCAATTATTATTATTATTATTTTTAACATATTTATAGGAGTATAATTTCTTTACAATCTTGTGTTAGTTTTCTGCTGTACAACAAAGTGAATCAGCTATACGTATACATATATCCCCATATCCCCTCCCTCTTGAGCCTCCCTCCCACCCTCCCTATCCCACCCCTCTAGGTGGTCACAAAGCACAGAGCTGATCTCTCTGTGCTATGTGGCTGCTTCCTACCAGCTATCTATTTTACATTTGGTAGTGTATATAAGTCCATGCCACTCTCTCACTTTATCCCAGCTTATCATTCCCTCTCCCCATGTCCGCAAGTCCATTCTCTACATCTGTTTCTTTATTGCTGTCCTGCCCCTAAGTTCTTCAGAACCTTTTTTTTTTTAGATTCCATATATATATGTTAACATACGGTATTTGTTTTTCTCTTTCTGACTTACTTCACTCTCTATGACAGACTCTAGATCCATCCACCTCACTGCAAATAACTCAATTTCGTTTCATTTTATGGCTGAGTAATATTCCATTGTATATATGTGCCACATCTTCTTTATCCATTCATCTGTCGATGGACACTTAGGTTGCTTCCATGTCCTGGTTATTGGAAATAAAGCTGCAATGAACATTGTGGTACATGACTCTTTTTGAATTATGGTTTTCTCAGGGTATATGCCCAGGAGTGGGATTGCTTGGTCATATGGTAGTTCTATTTTTAGTTTTTTAAGGAACCTCCATACTGTTCTCCATAGTGGCTGTACCAATTTACATTCCCACCAACAGTGCAAGAGGGTTCCCTTTTCTCCACACCCTCTCCAGCATTTATTCTTTGTAGATTTTTTGATGATGGCCGATAACTCATTGTAGTTTTGATTTGCATTTCTCTAATGATTAATGATGTTACGCATCCTTTCATGTGTTTGTTGGCAATCTGTATGTCTTCTTTGGAGAAATGTCTATTTAGGTCTTCTACCCATTTTTGGATTAGGTGGTTTGTTTTTTTGATATTGAGCTGCACGAGCTGCTTGTATGTTTGGGAGATTAATCCTTTGTCAGCTGCTTCATTTGCAAATATTTTCTCCCATTCTGAGCATTATCTTTTTGTCTTGTTTATGGTTTCCTTTGCTGTGTAAAAGCTTTTAAGTTTCACTAGGTCCCATTAATTTATTATTGTTTTTATTTCCATTTCTCTAGGAGGTGGGTCAAAAAGGATCTTGCTGTGATGTATGTCATAGACTGTTCTGCCTATGTTTTCCTCTAAGAGTTTTATAGTGTCTGGCCTTACATTTAGGTCTTTAATCCATTTTGAGTTTATTTTTGTGTATGGTGTTAGGGGGTGTTGTAATTTCATTCTTTTACATGCAGCTGTCCAGTTTTCTCAGCACCATTTACTGAAGAGGCTGTCTTTTCTGCAGTGTATATTCTTGCCTCCTTTATCAAAGTTAAGGTGACCGACCATATCTGCGTGGGTTTATCTTTGGGCTTTTGATCCTGTTCCATTGATCTAAATTTCTGTTTTTGTGCCAGTACCATACTGCCTTGATTACTGTAGCTTTGTAGTATAGTCTGAAGTCTGCAAGCCTGATTCCTCCAGCTCCATTTTTCTTTCTCAAGATTGCTTTGGCTATTCTTTTGTGTTTCCATACGAATTGTGAAATTTTTTGATCTGGTTCTGTGAAAAACACCATTGGTAGTTTGATAGGGAGAACCAATTTTTTTTACAAATGCTTTTCTCCTGCCAACTTGAACTTGGAAAGGAAGGGACAAGAAGAAAATTTTACCTTTCTCTTGACCAGTGCTAGAGATTCAGGAGAGCTGATTTTGTTAAGAATTTTTACCTTCTGCCTACCTTTGTCAGTTCTCCCAGGATCCCCTCCACCAGCTCTGGAGAGAGCAGGAGTGGGCATGCAAGACTCTTAAGGTCACATCCTTATTGTCCAGAAACTGTGGGGAAGGAAAAACCTAAGGTCTCTGGCTGACGCTGAGAATTAAATAGACATAAGCCTGATTAACAGGAGAAAAACAGACAAGCTTACTTAATATATAAGTTGTATGTGACATGGTAGCCCTCATAAGGAAATAATGATCTCAGAGAAGTGGCAAAACCTGTGCTTTTATACTAGGTTGAACAGAGAGGCATTGTGGAAAAGCAACTAAAATATATAGGGAGGCTAAAGGAAGATACGAGTTATTTTAATAAGGTCTGTTTGTACAGAATTTCCCTGACCTCAGCTCTTCATGTCTGGTGATAAGAATGTCTCCTGCCTCCTGGTATAGGGAATACAGCTTTCACATAGGAGCTTTATCTCCTGCTTTCAGGAAGAAAGGGGGAGGAACAGAGGGTCCTTCTTGTACCTACTGTCTTTCAAGTGCCTTTAACTCAAAATAATCCTTATGCCAAAGTGGTATATTTTGGGGTGACATATCCTGCCACCCTTCAGGCTACTACACCAAAGTAGCAGGGACTGGGTGGCTTAAACAACAGACATTTATTTGTCACAGTTCTAGAGGCAGGGAAGTCCAAGATCAAGGTGCCAGAAGATTTGGTGTTTGGTGAGAGTCCTCTTCTGTGTTGCTGACCGCTGATTTCTCATTGTATCCTTACAGGGCAGAAAGAGAGTGGGTGGGAGAGCTCTCTGGGGTCCCTTTTATAAGGGTACTAATCCTTTATTTTTAGTTGAGGTATAATTGACATATACATTAAATTAGTTTCATATATACAACATAATGATTCAATATTTGTATATATTGTGAAATGATCACGACAATAAGTTTAGTTGACATTTATCACCATACAGAGTTACAACTTTTTTCTTGTGATGAGGTCTTTTAAGGTTTAAACTAATCTAATTCTTGAGATCTCTACTCTTATGACCTAATTACCTCCCAAAGACCCCACCTCTTAATACCATCACATTGTGAGGTTAGATTTCATCATATGAATTTCAGGGGGACACAAACATTTAGTACATTGCACAAGGTTAAAGAGGATTTGCAGTATCTTCTTAAATAAGAAAGTATCTCCTATCTGTCTCAAAGTAAATCTTGTTCTTGTAGGTTAAAAACATATTATATTAGCATACCACCTCCAAAATATAAGAATTAAAATAAGAGAACACTGTCAGTGTTTTAAGTGTAATTTCTTCTAAATATGGTGGCTCATTGGCTTGAATTAGTTCATTCTATTTTCATAAGAATTAATTTATGAGCCTGCAGTTGGACAACTGAAATGCCTACATGTATTAGTGTCTGTTTCTTAAGTGCCAAATTAAGTATGATTTGGCTTGGACGTGTGTATCCAGGGTTCTAAGCGAAATATGAAACCTTCAAACAAAATGAACAGGGAGTTTGTGCCCTTATTCCTCTGCCTGTCAGGAGTTTATAGCCTCAGTCTAAGAATTTACCCACCCAGATTTAGTCAGAAAAGAAGCTCATTAAGAGCTCTTGATTCTGAAGCAGAAATAATGTAAGGGCTGCAAAATTGAGTCCATTATTTTTCAAGAGAAGTGTTTGTAATTCTATTCAAATAGAATGCAATTAAGCCAGTGCAATCATTATTTACAAACTAGGGTATAATTGCTTAGAATCTCACTTCAACTGAGCAAAAACAAAAGCCCTCAAGTTCCAGATGAAGTCCATGTTCTAATATAATCTCCAAGCAGCTAGGTGTCAGGGCTGTCACAGTCAAGGTGCTGTCACTCTGTAGCACTTGATTATTTAGAAGGTGGCAGTAATAAAGCACAGAATCCTAAATGTGAGGATGCTATCTGCCAGCTTTCGTGGCTACAGTGCTTAGAAGTTACCTGAGACCCAGGCCAACCTTGTCAAGGGGGTGGCACATGGCACCTGGGATAAAAAGCTGCCTCAGAGCAAGAAGACACAAGTCCATATCCTGGATACCCAACCACTATGTTACCTATCTGATGAATATGATACCAACACGTGCCTCCTGCTACTGCTTCTAAAACTAAGAGATGCTCTGTAGGGACTGTCACAAACCAGGTTCTGTTCAATGCACTAAACATACTTCAACACAACAACCCTGCAAAGTCAGTACACAGAGTGAGAAACTTTTCAAAGGTCATCCAGCCAGTAAGTATAAGAGACTGAATTTGAATCCATTTCTTTTGTTTTTTTATTCCACAGCCAACACTCTTT
>NW_006771828.1:1406435-1431585 GCF_000442215.2 Lipotes vexillifer
TCTCCACAGATATAAGAGTTGAATGGATAATAGGAAATCTGTAAATGTAAGTTATTTTAGGATTTAAAGTCCTTGTGATTGAGTTGGTAGGTGTCAAACCCTTAGAACAGTAACATAGTAACGATTTAGTGAGCGTGGCTGCTGCTATTATAATGAGGATGATAGTCATAATGGAGGGTGCACTTTTGGCCTCTGAATATGCAGTGTCAGCAACAGTTAGGTAGGACTGATTAAAAAGATGAGTAATCAAGTGGTCATTGTTACACAAAAGCCTACATTGGTGGGAGAAAGAGACCTGGGTTTGAGGTCCGACGGATCAGGGTCCCAGTTTTGGCCTCTCCCGTTTTGTCACTCACAACAAGAAGTACCTGGAGGTTTTCATGAGGATTAGCTTCAACTATGCATGGGATTCTGTTGCTATTGGTACAACACTATAAAAATGCTGGTCAATATTTAGAGAAGGTAATCTCTTTGGGGCCTAAGGATTTACTGATACTCTCTTTTCTCTTTGTTGCTGCCAACAGGAGAAGGGGTGTTTACACACTGTCTGTAACTCATGTAATGTGGCATACAAGCTTGGATTTAAAAAATGAGTTCTCTTTCTCCTTTTTAACAAGGACATTTGACTGTCAGGGAAAAAGTCTCCAGTAATATAAATTTAAAAATTCATTTAACGGGGCTTCCCTGGTGGCGCAGTGGTTGAGAGTCTGCCTGCTAATGCAGGGGACACGGGTTTGAGCCCTGGTGTGGGAGGATCCCACATGCCGTGGAGCAACTGGGCCCGTGAGGCACAACTACTGAGCCTGCGTGTCTGGAGCCCCTGCTCCACAACGAGAGAGGCCGCGATAGTGAGAGGCCCGCACACTGCGATGAAGAGTGGCCCCCGCTTGCCACAACTAGAGAAAGCCCTTGTACAGAAACGAAGACCCAACACAGCCATAAATAAATAAATAAATAAATAAATAAAAGAAGAGATACCTATAAAAAAAATTCATTTAACATGTTGTTTGCTGATATAGTGGAGTTCTTCAAACAGTGCTTGCGCCCAGTAAGTGCTGTGTGTTAGTTAGTGTTATTACTGCTACTTTTAGAGAAACTGACCAGGAGGGATGCTATTGGACTGAATGTTTGTGTCCCCCTCCAAAGTCGTATGTTGAGGCTAATCCCTAACGTGATGATATTTGGAGGAGAGGCTTTGGAGAGGTGATTAGACTTGGATGAGGTGGTAGGGGTAGAGCCCTTATGATGGGATTAATGCCCTTACCAGGGGATGAAGAGTTAAGAGTTCACTTCAACACGTGAGGACACAATGAGAAGCCAACTGTTTGCAACCCCGAAGACGGCTCTCCCCATATGTTGACCATGCTGCACTTGATCTTAGATGTCTAGCCTCCACGACTGGGAGAAATAAGTGTCTGTGGCTGGTAAGCCACCCAGTTTACAAAATTTTGTTAAGCAGCTCAAACGGACCAAGAGAGGAACAAGCAAGCCCAGCCAGCTCTGCCTGCTCTGGAGGCTCTTGTGAAGGTGAAACTTGCACATGTCTGGAAACACACTTTATAAATGGTGATGGGAATGAGCAATTCCATGTTTCTGACACAAGCAATAAGAACAATGTCTCTGTGAAAGTTTAACACTATGGACAGATGCTTGTAAGTTATACAAGAGAAGCAGAAATGGCAGCAAGACAGTTGGGGGTGGAAGAAAGGAGAAAACTGGAGAGAGCCGGGGCCAAGGTTGTGCAGTCCAGCAGGGTGGCCACAGGCCAGCACACATGGCCGTCAAGCACCTGAAATGTGGCTCCTTTGAACTGAGACCTGCTGTCAGTGTAAAATGCACACAGGGATTCAAAGTCTTAGTGCAAAACCAGAATGTAAAATATCTCATTAATTATAATCTTCATGATGAGTTGAAGTGATATTTTGGATGGACTGGGATAAATAAAATGTATTATTAAAATTAATTTTACTTTTTCCTTTCTACTTTTTTAATCTACTGAAATTTTTAATTTAAAAATTTTAATCTACTAGAAAATTTAAAATACATCCGTGGTCCTAGAGATGATCATGCTAAGTGAAGTAAGTCAGACAGAGAAAGACAAATATCATGTGATATCTCTTATATGTGGAATCTAAAAAAATGATACAAATGAACTTATTTACAAAACAGAAGTAGACCCACAGAAAACAAACTTAGGGTTACAAAGGGGAAAGGGGGTGAGGGGATAAATTGGGAATCTGGGATCAATAGATACATACTACTATATATAAAATAGATAAATATCAAGGGCCTACTGTATAGCACAGGGAACTCTACTCAATATTTTGTAACAACCTATATGGGAAAAGAATCTGAAAAAGCATATATATATATATATATATATATATATATATATATATATATACACACACACACACACAAGAGAATCACTTTGCGGTACACCTAACACAACATTGTAAATCAACTCTACTCATTGAGAGTTCAAGTGAATCACTTTGCGGTACACCTAACACAACATTGTAAATCAACTCTACTCATTGAGAGTTGAGTTCACTCAACTCACAGCATTGAAACTAACACAACATTGTAAATCAACTCTACTGCAATAAAAAACGAACCAACAGACAAACAAACATCCATGGCTTGCAACGTGTTGCTATTGGGTGCTGGGCTAGAGACAAGGGGAGGTGGAAAGGGCACAGGGACAGACCTGGGGGAGAGGATGGAGTCACAGTCTGGACCCACACGGATCCCTGGGGTCCACACAGAGGCAGGTGTCCACGTTTTATGGCACTGCTTCCTTCTGTACCCTCAGTGCAGGCACAAAACAGGACTGCCTGGAGCTGGATGAAATGAAATCAGGTCATCAGCTCTGGCCCATGGGTCAGAACTTCCAAATAATTCCTAAAATCTGGAATTCAATTCTTATGTTCTTCTCACGTTAACCTCCCCTCTCCACCACCCCTGCCCAAGGACTCTGTGTACCACGCTATACCCACCCAAAATAGTTTTGAAAAGGCCCCTCTGTGACTGGTTTCTTGTCCTCACAACCCAGCACTGTGATGGCAGTCAGTATGCCCTACTATGTGTTTTTGTAGGTGGCCCATAAATGTCTGTCGAATGAATGAATATTTGGAAACACTGAAATAATGAACTCAGCCACTATATAGATGCATCCCGTAAGTATTAACAATTAAAGCCTCAAGTCTAAGCGTTCACACAAATGACCAAAGTTCCTGGGCTGTTGAAGCTTCACAAAGGTAGAGACATGTTTACTGAAGGGGATGGGACCTTCCTTGACAGGGGTCCCCCTCCCGCCTCCCCCTTAAAAGGGGCCAGTCTCTGTTGTTAGGCTTAAGGGTGAAGTTTTGTCTGTGTCAAGACAAGGGAACCTGGGACTTCCCTGACAGTCCAGTGGTTAGGGCTCTGCGCTTCCACTGCAGGGGGCATGGGTTCCATCTCTGGTCAGGAAACTAAGATCCCACATGCCGTGTGGCACAGCCAAAAAAATAGACAAAGGACCCCAAGCAGCTTGACTCCCACCTACCTTAGTGATTCCTAAAGGAACAATACACACAAGAAGCAGCAGAATGAAAACACTCGAGTATTGATACTTGGGCAACCACTGATACTCCAGAGCTGAGCTCTAATATACAGCTGGGTTGGGAGTTTTGAAAAGGGACCCTCACCCCATGCATGTAAACCTGGGGACCTTCAGCACAGGCACAGCTGACGGGCAGGCAGGGAGAAAGGAGACAAGCCCGCTGTATTCCAAGGAAAACCTGGTCCCTTCCCCCACAGCTGCACACCCAAGAGAGAGTAAGGAGAGGGCTTCCCTGCCCAGCCTGGCTGCCCGGCCAGCTGGGTTCCCTCTGGGGACAGGCAGTGAATCAGGAAGGAGGGGAATGCAGAGCCTAAGGGTGCCTCTGTGGTGCAGGGTCCTGCAAGGTTTGGTTCTCAGACCAATCAGGTTAGAACCGCTCACCCAGGGTGGGCTGGACCAAAAACTGGGGCCCGGGCGGAGCAGTTGTAGATGAGGTTCCCCTTCCAGAACAAGCCGGGAGGCAAAATGCAGTTGAAGGGTGTGACCAGCTCCCCAGAGGCGCTCAGAAAAGAGCCTGGATCCAGCCTGGCAGCAGGAGATAGAGGCCAAGAAGCCAGCTCCACCCAGCGCTTCATGAGGGTCTCAGTCGTGTGTCTCAACTGGGACTAATTGTTTCCTCTCTTTTCTTCTTGTCTTTCCCTCTTCCTCTCTCCCTGCTGCTTTTACTTGTTTCCTTACAAATATACCTTTCTATACCGCAGAGTTTACCATGGTTTAGTGGTGCCATTGTTTTAGTGATAGATTTTTATTTCTAACAAAAAGAACCAGTATTGATTCGGTAGTTATTATGTATCAGTCACTGTGCTAAGCACTTTAAACATGTCTTATGTCACTGAATCCTCACAGCAACACTGCCCATTTTACAGATAAGGAAACTGAGGCCTTGAGAGGTCATTTAACTGGGGAGTGGTGGAGAGGCTGGGTACAGCCCTGCCTGAATCCTGAACATGATTTGAAGCTCTAGCTCTGGTGCTTCGTTTAACTTGACTGTATCTCTCCAGGTCATGCTTCCTGCATCGTCTTTTTTTTTTTTTTTTTTTTTTTTTTTGGGGGGCGGGCCATGCTGCGGGGCTTGTGGGATCCTAGTTCCCCGACCAGGGATCAAACAAGGGTCCCTCGCAGTGAAAGTGACGAGTCCTAACCACTGGACCGCCAGGGAATTCCCTACATCTGTCTTGTCTTTTACTTCCTTTTTAAAATGTTTGCTCCTTTTCTGTTTTCCTTCTGTGATGAAAGAAACGGAAGAACAGCTTCAGGGCTAACAGCACATTTTGGCTTCTGTAAGAAACTTGCTTGCTTGGGGCAGGAAGAACCGGGTTCCTGACTGGCTGATTCAAAATTAAACATCTCCCTCCCTCCCTGGGAACTTCCCATCCTGTGAAGGGTATAAAAGCCTCGCCCGACTGTTAGTCGGGGTCTCACTCACTTCTCTCCGAGTGGGACCCTGTCCAGACAGTTTGTGTAAGCTTCCATACTTGTACTTGTATAAATCCTTTGCTAATCTTTCTGCTTGGTGTTGGTGATTCTCGGGTGTCCTTGGTTGGGACACGGGTCGCATTTACCGGGGAACTTAACTCCAGGCGTGTGGGTCCCGGACCGCAACATTTCCTTCTCTTTGCCCTTGATTCCTTGTTTATTCTCTGTTAAATTTACCCCCTTTTTTATTGTCTTATTTAAACTTTTCCCTTCCTCCTACTCTGTTACGCTTTTCTTCACTTTTAAAGTAGCCTTCAATGGTCAATGGGCTAAATACAGACGGGGCGACAGAGGTGAAGCCGCACACCATCCCTCTCCCCCGGCTCTGGCAGTGACCCTCCCATTCTCTCCCTGGCGATGGTGCTCAGATCTGAGTGTGCATCAGAACCAGCCAGCTGGAGGGCTTGCTAAAATGCAGGAGGCTTGTCTCCACCTCCAGAGTCCCTGATTCAGCAGGTCTGGGGGGAGCCTGGGAGTGTGCACGTCTAACTAGTTCCTGAGTGATGCTACGGCTGCTGGTCCAGGGACCACAGCTGCAGGAAGCCTTGCTCTGTGGACTTCCCACCACACTCAGAGCAGCTTCCCCAAATGCCTGCAATGAGCCTCAGGAGACCCGCAGGTGTAAATCTCTAGATGCATGGGTTTTGTCCTTAGGGGACTGTGGTGGTTCCTAAAAGTCATCTCGATTGTGTATCTTAGAACCCCTGGTCTCTGGTACGTAAAGTCATTGAGGTTTGGACAAACTGTGTCCATGATGTCGTGAGCCAGAATGCGAGGTCACACGGGCAGGGGAGAGGTCACACTTCCACGCACAGACTCTGGTCTGACCTCGATGACCAGTTGATTCCGGACCTGGGCAGATATGGTGGGGGGCCAGCTCAGGTGTTACGATAGCGTTCTTGCCTCTGGGCCTCATTCTCATGGTGGCCTGATTCCACGTTGGTCACTTGCTTCAACGGCAGAGCCATAATAGATGGTCTTCGTATGTGGTTCCCTCATGAGAAATTGGCTTGAACAAGTGTTAAATCTGAATAACTAACTCAGTTCCGCCTAAGCTGGGTGGTTTTCTTAACTAGTTAGTATCTAGACTGGGCCTCCCCAAACCTTCTCAGAAGGCTAGGGTATTAAGGAAAGGCATGTCTAACCCCTGGACCTTGGCACGTCTAGGGAAGGTATTAGGATTCTGGGAGACATGTGAGTCTGGGTTTTTCCAGCCCTGCGGCTTCCTACTGAAGGGTACAGCACCTGAAGACCCTTTAAGAGTAGACCAAGTCTCCAACTTGGGCATTTTTCTCCCAGTAGATATGTGGGTCCTTTCCCAACACACCCCCCATGATGGGCTGTGTCTGATACCTTCTGTTTGGCCTGGTTGTTTAACCCTCGTGCCCAGCTGCAGGATTCCCAGCAGTTCTGGCTGAGGAACTACTCTTCAGCTCACATGTGCACTCCTACTTTATTTTTCCTGTGATCCTTGATAATCTTTGTTGTTTGCCCAGGGCCAGTGATACAGTTCAGGAGGCGTATAGGATTCCCTGCTGTTGCCACACCAGTTGCAAATGTCGGGGGGATTTAAGGCCACCCTTAGAGCCAATACTTCAGAAGAATGACTCACAGAACTCACCAAAAGCTGTTAGACTTATGGTCCTGGTTTATTAGATCTAAAGGCCACAGGTTAAACAGCCAGAGGAGAAGCCCATGGGGCAGTGTCTGGAAAGTTCCAAATTCAGGGCTTCCAATTATCCTCTCCTGGTGGACAGCATCACTTTCCTGGCATTGATGCAGGACACACACGGGAGAATTGCCAACCAGGGAAGCTCACCAAAGCCTTTGTGCCCAGAATCGTTACAGGGGCTCAATTGTGTAAACCTGGTTGGTCACCCACAAGGCTGACTTCAACCTCTAGCCCCTTGGGAGGTCGAGCTGATATCACTGACTGAAAGACCCCCTCCCCTTGCATCACATTGTGGATGTGACTCAAAGCCCCGCGGGTAAACAAATACAATTTCATCAGGCAGGATATTCCAAGGGTTTAGAGATTACCTCCAGGGTCCAAGGGCAAAGGCCAAGCATCTCCCTGGACAAGGTTAAATCCCTTACTGACGCAGTTACCAAGACCAGTCTGGGTCATGGTGTGACACTCAGAGTGGCAGCGTTTGGAGCGGCAGGTCACGTAGTCGGCAACCCATCCCATCCCGTCCCAATTTCCCAAAGATGTCAAACCCACCCCAGTTCCATCTCTGAACTTAACCGCAACACAGAGATACTGCATTTCAGGTAACTTCTCAAGGGATATAACTTCAAGCTTTCCATTAATCAACAGTTCTCCTGAGAGAAAGGGTGTTTATGGTGGATGGCCAGATGGATGTGGAGTTCACACATCCCATAAAGGAAGCTGGCCACCTCTGAGGCACTGCCTGGGCAGGGTGGGTCTCATCCAGGCATGCTTCTATCTCAGTCACATGAGTGCACACATTATAAAATATACGCGAGGGTTTCCCTGGTGGCGCAGTGGTTGAGAGTCCGCCTGCTGATGCAGGGGACACGGGTTCGTGCCCAGGTCCGGGAAGATCCCACATGCTGTGGAGCAGCTGGGCCCGTGAGCCATGGCCACTGAGCCTGCGTGTCCGGAGCCTGTGCTCCGCAACGGGAGAGGCCACAACAGTGAGAGGCCCGCGTACCGCAAAAATAAATAAATAAATAAATAAATACGCGAGGACAGAGTCTTGCAGGGAGAGACCCTGTTATTAATCTTTAGATCTCTGCAACTAGCCACTGCCAGCTAGTTAAAACAAATAAACACTCTATGTGCCATTTAAAATTGAAAATGAACTCAACGTCATGTCACTGGAAGTGCTGGTTTGGGAAGATACATCACAGATTTAGATTCTGACTAATTAGAACACCGGGGAATTCAGTCAGAATCCACAATCCCCTGATTATGCCTTGGTCATCACACAGATACCAGCGCTCAAAATTCAGTAACTAAGGGATAGTGGTAATTAACGTAGCACTACAGAAGCAATATGGGTCAACTACACCGGTGAGTTGCCTGTGGTTAGGACAAACGCATAAACATAAGAAGATATACATCCCCAAATATCTATATTTGGGAGAGAACATGACAAGGGCAAAATATATTAGTGAGGCTTGTAAAAAAAAAAGAGAGAGACAAATTTAGAAGACTATAAATTTCTCATATGAGACTCAAAGCCTCATTAACTTAAAATTTTTTAAAAGTAAGGACATGACTAGGGTAAAAATTTCAAATAGCAACGAAGAGTAGGAAATAAAGGTTCCTTGCTATTCCACTTTTATCTGACCCCCCCACGGCCTCCAGCTTCTCCAACCCTCTGTGCTAAGCCCTGCGCCCCTCTGCTACTAGCGCCTTTGAGTCATGTCTGGGTGCATGCTTTCCCCATCGTAACCTATCTCTACAGCAGGTCAGGCCACAAGACAGCTATAGATGTGAACTGCATTGATGCTGCCTTCCTGTAGTTGCTTTTGTAACACCTCCCTTTACTCTGATGCAATCAGCCTAATAATCAGAGAATTATTATTAGGTGAGACCCAGGAAACCATGCCCATGTTTGCTGTCCGAATATCACTGAGAACCTCATTCCTCACCTCCCGATGCTCTCTCAGTGAAGACCCAGAACGGAAATTTGGCTCTGGTCTCAGAGCTGGGAATGGTTGAGCTTCTCCAGAGTTGTTTTCCTCTAAAGGACCATGGCAGTGGCTATGGCCACATAATAAATTACCCTCAAACTGAGTGGTGTAAAGTGATCATTTATTATGCTCAGGAAGTCCGTGGGCCAGGAATCCCACCAGGGCACACAGTAGGGTGTCTTGTCTCCGCTCACCATGGCTGGGGTCTCAGCTGGGGGTTGGAATTGTCTGTGAGCTCATCCTTCTGATGATGGCTTTGGCTGAGACCTTGACTGGTGCTGTTGGCTGAAACCCTTGTATGTGGCTTCTCCCTGTGGCCTGGGATTCCTGACACGTGGTGGCTGGGTCCCAAGTGTGAGAGCATCCCTGGAAAGAGAAAGCGAGAGAGAGCTGGGAGGGGCTGTATCATCTTTAACGGTCTAGTCACAGATGCCATGTAGCATCAATTCTGTTGTCTTCCACGTGCTGGGGCAGCTACAGAGTCATTCCCCAGGCTCAAGGGGAGGGGGATAGAGCTCACCTCTTGACTGGGAACAAGATTCCAGAGAAGCAGAGGGGATGGGAAACGCTGCTGAGTACGTTTCTGGAAAGTATGATTGGCCACAGGACTCTGACACGTGGTCCACTCTCTATAGTAACTACTTAGAAACCCTGTGGCCAGGATCTCATGCCTGCATCATACACACTCCCTCACTCTGGCTTCACACTGCTGTTGATGACAAACTTATCAGTCGATCTAAGAAAGAAACGGAAAATTTTATTTGAGCTAAATTCAGGATTATAACCTGGGAATAGCCTCTCAGAAAGCTCTGAGAACTGTTCCACCCGTTAGAAGTCGAGGCAGTTATACAAGTTTTTTGAGACAGAGGGCTGTACATTAAATGACATATTATTGACAGTTTACACAGTCCAGATCTAAGCATCATTGTGGTCCCTTACAAGATCAAGAAGGAATGTTATCTTTTAAGGAGTTGTCTTTTTGATGCTGTTCTTTATGGCTGAGCAGGTATTCCTGCCGATGGGGAGGTTGGTTGATGATGCTTAATGGAGATACACGATGCACAGTGTGGGGACAGAGGAGGCCAAAGGGCAGAGAAGGATTTTTTATGTTTAAATATTTCGTCTTACCATAAAATATGAATTTTTTTCACACTGCTTTCCTCTCCTTATTTTACTTTTGCTTCACCCTCCTCAACTTTTATCTTGCAACATTTTACGTATCTTTCTAAATCACTGCAAATAATTTTGGGGGAAATCTAAGATATAAATGAACTAAAACTGACCTCCAGGAAAGAAAATATTTCTAAGTACCAAATTAATTGGAAAATAAGAGCATGAAATTCAGGAATCAAATCCCAACAAATACTCTCTGCTATCTAAGCTTTAACCTTAACTTACATTGACTTAGAAGGGAAGCCCAGCAGAGTAATTTAATTTTGCAAGTCAATTTTTTTGAACCCTTCAGTGGAATGGTTTTGATTCATCGCACTGGAAAAGTGTGTTAACTAAGTGAATTCATTTCCTAATTGTTCTGCCGTTTGGAAATATGAATCTCAAATGGTTCTGCGATACTTATTTCATCTACTTAAAATGCTGTGTATCGCACCACTTAAAAATAAAACACACTTTTTTTCTGAAAAGGTAGGCTCAGAATTTATTAAGTTTCTTGGCATTACTTTTTATAAGAAGATAATACGATTTAATTTTTCAATGAGGCAATTATGTAGTCTTCCTAGCTTTTCCACTAAAGATGAGATATTGTATAATTCTCTGGTGGCACAATTAACTTTTTATTTGATGCATCTCTATTAGGAATTCCTTATCTATGAAGAGCCATGAGTTTTATTAAATATGTCACCTACCGTATCAGTTTTGTTTTAATCAGGTCTCATTCTGCTTAATTTGCTTATGGCACCACTTCTGGGCTGCAAAACCAGTTCACTCCTCTGTATATAAATTGAGTATTTCATGAGAGGTAGCCACTGTAACTATTAAATGTAAAACTGACCATAACAGGGGCTGCAATTGCCAATTTGGCCACACCTAAATTGGGAAGCTGTGATTTTTCTGTAAGAGGGATTAATTTAACATCTTTGTGATTGTTTCTCATGGACATTCCTCAGTGTATCTAGAAATTTACAGAATTAGAATGCTGCAAAATAGGCAAGTTAGTGTTCTCAAGAACCATGAAAATTTATATGTGAAACACTGAGTCTTTCCTGGCCTTAGCATAAGAATTAGAATTAATTACACAAGGTGTTATTGATCTTTTGGGGTAAGTTGCAAGACAATTGAATACGTCTTTTACAAATAAAATTAAAACAGCAATCACGGGCTTCCCTGGTGGTGCAGTGGTTGAGAGTCCGCCTGCCGATGCAGGGGACACGGGTTCGTGCCCCGCTCCGGGAAGATCCCACATGCTGCCGAGCTGCTGGGCCCGTGAGCCATGGCCGCTGAGCCTGCGCGTCCGGAGCCTGTGCTCCGCAACGGGAGAGGCCACAGCAGTGAGAGGCCCGCGTACCGCAAAAAAACCCAAAACAAAACAACAAAAACCCCCCCCAGCAATCACATGACTGTGTAATGACCACCAGGACACATTAAGTCCCTGTTCTCTCCACGTACTTTTCACTCACTTTCCTGCCTTGTTGAGGTTGCTTCTGCTGCCTTGAAATGCCCACCTGTTGGAGTCCTAACCCAAGTTCAATGCCTGGATCCCATATGGACAACTGAAGGGTCTTTTCTGCTTCATCTGTGTGGCGACCTCTCCTCCTGGTTGCCTTTTGGTGACAGTGTGCAGCAGCCTGTCCTGCCCAGCACTTTCTATGTGTTTGTCATTTCCTCAAAGCCTCCTCCCAGCTCCAGGCCTTCAGTGAGTTCTGGGCGGGGAGGGGAAGTGCCATACTTGTGCATTTTTGTCACCCCTGACCCCAGAGCACTGGGGCCATGGCTCTGCACCTAGAAGGTGGTCGAAACTGTTGACTGGATTATAAACTGAGGTTTGTGTCCTATGAAGTTGATGGAAAAATGTGTAACACCAAACCTTCATGAGATGATAGCTATTATGGTAACTGAGCAGGATCCTGTGGGGCCTTCCTGGGACAGACCCAACCCCATGTCCTCAGCCTGCCTCTTGTCTGTAGAAAACTTTAGCCTCCTAGGTCTTTCCTGAGTTCCAAAGGGTAAATTTAATCAGAGAAGTGAGAAAATGCAGAAAGGAGGGAAAACAGTCAAGTAAGACAAAATAATAATAGTTTAGCCATTAAACAAATTCAAGGACTTTTAGTTTCTCCTCAAGTGCTGTAGATAATATTCTGAGCCTTGTCCTTGAGCTGTTTTGCAGATGCTGAAGCTCCAACAAGGGAGAGAAGTTAACTGCATGCTACCCACAAGCATGTAGACCCCAGACTGGTTGGAACCAGAAGGTTGATGATGCCGACTCCCAATGACCTCCCCACCAGCCAATCAGAAGAATGTCCACGAGCTGATCACACACCCCACACCCCCTCCCTCACCCTGTTTTTATTTTATTTTTTATTATTATTATTTTTTGCAGTATGCGGGCCTCTCACTCTGGTGGCTTCTCCTGTTGCGGAGCACAGGCTCCAGATGCACAGGCTCAGCAGCCATGGCTTACAGGCCCAGCTGCTCCACGGTATGTGGGATCTTCCCAGACCGGGGCACGAATCCATGTCCCCTGCATCAGCAGGCGGACTCTCAACCACTCCGCCACCAGGGAAAACCCCCTCACCCTGTTTTTAAAACCCCTTCCTGAAAGCCATTGGGGAGTTCAGGCCGTTTTGAGCACGAGCTACCTGGACTCCTTGCTTGGCATCTGCAGTAAACACTGCACTTTCCTTCACCACGACCTGGTGTCAGCAGATTGGCTCTACTGTGTTTGTGGGTGAGTGGACCCAAGTTTGGTTTGATAACATTATCATCTGTGAGCCCACTCTGTCTGGATGGACGTGTGTGTGTGGGGGGGGGCGAGAGATGGCATGTGGAGCCTCCTGACACTCACACTTGTTTGCTCTTTCTAAGTGCTCCCGTTTGGTCAATAGCAGTGGCCTTGAGGAGTGGAGAGACTGCTGTGTGAACAGCACTCTCCCAGCTGCCAGGACTTCTCCCCTCCTCTCTGTCTCTGGCTTGGTTGACTCCAGGCTTTGCCACTGCCTCCCTGCCTTACCCCATTTAGGGTCAGAACGGGGCTTCAGACTGTCTACCAGGATCCACCTGTCTCTCTCCTAGGAAGCGCCTTCTGGTAGCCACAGCAGGGCGCCGCCCTGGCCTCCAGAGCCTGACTCTTCTTATCAGGGAGGGAACCTCAACATTTATGATATTCCAAGTAATATGAGTGGGATTCATTAATTTTGGAATGAATATTCCTATCTCAATAGTCATGGTATTCTAAGGAAAAACGAATGAAGCTGATTGCCATACATGGGCCTTATTATTATTTTTTACTTTGCACTAGTTAAGTTTCCACTGGTTAGGTTTTTACCTTTGAGGCTCTTTTTAGATTGCATGAAAAACAGACAAGATACAATCTTCTCAATGAGAGTATTTCGCAGTGACAGGGGAAGGGTGATGGGTGCCTGGTGAGCAAAGTCAGGTGCTGGTGCCTCTTTCCTTTGCTGTCTGATTTGCTAAGACTCGTGTCTTTATGGACTGAAACAGCCTGAATTCTGGAGACACGAGTTGCTTCTGTAAAACTGCCCCACTCCCACTCCTTACCCCCAGCCCCTCACACTATTCTTCTGGCATTTTATGATCTACAAAGTTTGTTAGAAAGTTGTTGGCCTGTTTAATTTTCCTGTTGGAATCTCAGAGGCTGGTTTTTAACTAATGTTAATGGGTGCTTACTACCTTGAACACAATAGCTCTATTTGGTTTTCTGTGAAATTGAAGAATTCTAGAGCAAAAGCTTGGCTGGTAAAGGCTTAAAGACAAAATTATAATTTATACTCACAAATGTGAAGGGCTTTATAGCCCAAATTTTTGTGTCTACCTCACTCCTGGTCCCAGTTTAACTTTCCTGCTTTTATTATATCTATGCCTCGTGTTTTTACACTTATTTTGAATGCATTTTACTTGGTTGTATTACTTGAATTTTATAAGCAATCAGGTCTTTTCTGCTACAAGGTAGGCTACACAAAAACAAACTTCAGAAAGCACACATATAATAGAATTGACATTTGAGAACCGTATGAAAATATTTTCAAGAGGGAATAAACCTATGATAAGACTTTGATCCTTATTTGATAAAGAGGTAATTTTGGTCAAGTGCACCCCATGGTCAAGTCAGAATGAATCAGAAGATGGTTATGGTTCAACTATTGCTAAGAAGTTTCTTGAAGTTACCGTGCTGCTCTTTGACTCTAGTCAGCGGAAAGTACTGAACATAATTGATTTTTTCTTAGGTGATTAAGGCTCTCACAATGGCCAGGGGTGTCACTGTGAACACCCATTTGAATTGGGCCGTGATCGGAGATGTTTTCATTTTAAGAGATGAGGCTGAATTTGTGTGACCTCAGGACACGTTGTAAGCTGACCTAAAAAAACCCTTAAATTTCTTCTCTCAGTTTGGTTGTCAGCCATTCATTTCTTTTTCCTCACAGTGACTGATAGCAAACCAAGCCCTCCTCACCACACCCTCACAAAGAAACACAGATATTTAATTAAAGGCTTCTTGTTGAGGTCACTTTCCCTGATTAATTAATTATTTTGACTGAGATCTTATTGTTCACACCTTTGGGGCTGTAGTCAGTACCACTGGGGATGAGATCACGCCTTCCTAAAGTGGAATGAAAACCTTGGGATGGCTCTCCCATACTCAATTTGTCTGTGAAAACTCAGTAGAATACTGCTTGGGAATTTTTAAATTAAGCAAATCATGTATTTTTAGTAGAAACAATACACTAAAGTTGTCCAAAAGAGGATTAAAAAAAAGGACTCTTGTTTGCCAATATACAGGATAATTAGATCCTGATGAGGACAGTTAGTCTCCAATAAAGAAGGACATTTCAACTCAATCACTGGATGCAGGTAAGAAGTCATCTCTGTCTGGTGGTTGGGTACCTGACCCTCTGAATGATTCCCCACATCCCTACACACTGCAAAGAAAGCGGGAAGGGACTGAGTTGGGAGGACATTCTGTAGGGTGGAGTGGAAGCTGCCTTGGGACACACTTTGCACTACATTACATGAGACTCGATTTCACAAGCTTGAATGTTTGGTTCCTCTAGTCGTCTTCAGTACTTCCTAGGGTTCAGAAGGCAGGGAATTAGGTGGAATGAGGGAGAGAGAGAAAAAGGCAGGTAATGTGTCCGTTGTGTGAGATCTCGTGGGTGTGGGCACATGACGGAGACCTGGGGGGGTGAGCATCCTGAGGGATGGCAACCATTGTGACAGAGAGAAGAATGGCATCTCCAATTATATAAATACGGTCACTTAGGGAAATTTACGTACATCCTCTATCAGCAGTTGTCTTGTAATTTTTAATGAGATGGTCAGTCGGTGCAGCCACAGGAGGAGATGGAAGAGAACTCAGGAAAACCGAGGTGATTATATGCTCAGGTCCTAGAGGCAGGTGGCTCACACGTGCAGCCGCGTGGCAGATACACCAGGGTGGTCAGGAGACGGATGACGGGGGGTGGGCGCTTAGGCCTGGGAGCCATTTATTGGGGTTTCCTCGGGAAAGGCCAGGCAGGGCAGGAAAAACAGTTTAGGACTGGCTAGGTTGAATACTTTAGGTGGCTTTGGGTTATTGGGGTGTGTCTGGTTGCCTGGTACCTGGCCTGGCATTCTGGAGGCAGAGGAATATTGGGACGATGGGCCAGGAGAGAGGATGTGGACTCTCCCCAGCCACAGGCGTTCTTTAAGACGGCAAAACATCCTAGTACGCAGAAGGCTAAGAATAATATAATACAGCATGGAAGGTCATCCCTGAGAACCAAACGCTGTACGTAGAGACCAAAATCTATAAAAACAAGCAAAGTTTCCCAAAGCAGAGACGTGCATATGTGTTGGGCAGACCTCTTTATTTCTTATTTATTTTTGAATGTCTCATAACTTTTTACTACATCATTCATACTTAAAACATAAACTTATTTCCTCTTAATTGAGGTTGATGGTCTGGTCATAATTGCTTTCTTTCTTTTTTTAAAAAATTTTTTATTGAAGCATAGTTGATTCACAATGTTGTGTTAGTTTCAGGTGTACAGCAAGGTGATTCAGTTATACATATACATATATATTCTTTTTCATATTCTTTTCCCATATAGGTTATTACAAGATATTGAGTATAGTTCCCTGTGCTATAGAGTAGGTCCTTGTTGTTTATCTATTTTATATATAGTAGCGTGAATATGTTAATCCCAAGCTCCTAATTTATCCCGCCGTTTCCCCTTTGGTAATCATAAGTTTGTTTTCTATGTCTGTTGGTCTATTTCTGTTTTGTAAATAAGTTCATTTGTATCATATTTTAGATTCCACATATAAGTGATATCACATGATATTTGTCTTTCTCTGTCTGACTTACTTCACTTAGTATGATAATCTCTAGGTCCATCCATGTTGCTGCAAGTAGCATTATTTCATTCTTTTTTTATGGCTGAGTAACATTCCACTGTGTGTGTGTGTGTGTGTGTGTGTGTGTGTGTGTGTACCACATCTTTATCCATTCATCTGTCAATGGACATTTAGGTTGCTTCCATGTTTTGGCTGTTGTAAATAGTACTACTATGAACATTGGGGTGCACGTATCTTTTCGAATTAGAGTTTTCTCTGGATAGGTGGGCAGACTTCTTTCTAGAGTGAATTTGCCTGTATGTGCTGTGTATCTCCTTAAGTTTTATCACCTCAGCTATAACCTTCGTTTCCCTAAAATGTTCATTATCCAAATGTAACATTCCTAATGATAATGAATACACGGGATTTATGTATTTTCCAAGATAAATGGTACACTTGTTCTAGGGGTACTATTGTTTCCTGCCATTATGGAAAATATAGGTTTACTACACCCAAGGTCAGGTCTCTGAAAAGAATGTTTAATGTTTAAGGAAGAAGCAAATATGCATGAAAGTATGCCTTAACATTCTGTAAATTCTATAGCTAACTACCTCTGAGTATGTCTGTGTTTGCAGCAAATCATTTCCAACCATGCCAGATTTTTTTTCACAGCTTCCCTCCAAAAGGTGTTACAATGTCCACGTCGTGCATAGACATTAAATCAAGTAAGTAAGCACTGAAAAAAAACAAAAAAACAAACAAAAAAAAACGCTGATTGATGCCAGGCACAATTTAATATTTAAATTAATTAATTTAAACATTTGCCTTGATTTAAAAAATGGATGTCATCGTTCGAGAATGTTTCTTTTCACTCATTTCTAGGTGTGTCATTTGAAAGGCTTTCATCCCCATGACTTGAGGTGAGCTGGTGAAGAGTGTGTGTTTAATCAGGATGCATTCTTTGTTCTGCAAATCCTCCACCTTTGTTAAAGTTCTCTGTTCTGCCTGATAAACTGTGTGCTCTACTTCCTTTTATAAAGAGAGTACCCTACCCAATCTGTTTGACATTTTCCTTTTATGTAATGAAACGTTGATAATGGCAAAAAAAAAAAAAAAAAAGGTTCTCCTTTTTTCTTCACCCACTGGGGAAAACCTAATGGGATGAATGTATTGTGGCAATTCGGAAGGTAGAGAAGTGGTGAAGTTAGTGGGATCTGCTCAGATTAGGGCATGGTTTTTGAGAGCTTGCATGTTTTATGACAGACATCACTTAGATCACTAAGAATTGCTTTGGGTTTTCCTGTTAGCTAATTCAGATGAAAGGATATAAATAACACTGTATAAGCCGCATAAGATAAATGGAAACCAAGAAAGTATGGCTGTGAAAAGAAATGACATTGAGCTATATATACACCAAAGTCCCCATAAAATGACATCTTTGAAATATAAGGTATGATTATAAAGGAATTTAATTCATTTCAAAAGTATATAGTATCAGAACCTATACCTCCATCCAAAGAAGACATACAGATGGCCAAAAGGCACGTGAGAAGATGCTCAACATCACTAATCATTAGAGAAATGCAAATCAAAACCACAATGAGGTATCACCTCACACCGGTCAGAATGGCCAACATCAAAAAATCTACAAACAGTAAATGCTGGAGAGGGTGTGGAGAAAAGGGAACCCTCTTGCACTGTTAGTGGGAATGTAAATTGGTACAGCCACTATGGAGAACAGTATGGAGGTTCCTTAAAAATCTAAAAGTAGAGCTGCCATATGACCCAATAATCCCACTCATAGGCCTATATCTGGAGAAAATCATAATTCGAAAAGATACATGCACCCCAATGTTCATTGCAGCACTATTTACAATATTTATTACATATATTTATACACACACACACACACACACACACACACCCATGGAATATTACTCAGCCATAAAAAAGAATGAAATAATGCCATTTTTAGAAATATGGATGGACCTAGGGATTACCATACTAAGTGAAGTAAGCCATATAGAGAAAGACAAATATCATATGATATCACTTATATGTAGAATCTAAAAAATAATGATAGAAATGAACTTATATATATAACAGAAATAAACCCACAGACATAGAAAACAAACTTATGGTTACCAAAGGGGAAAGGGTGGGGAGGGATAAATTAGGAGGTTGGGGTTAACATATACACACTACTATATATAAAATAGATAAACAACAAGGACCTGCTGTATAGCACAGGGATCTATACTCAATATTTTGTGATAACCTATATGGGAAAAGAAGTTGAAAAAGAATAGATATGTGTATATATAAATATATATGACTAAAAATACCCTTATACCTCCAAAATGAACTTTGTCACCTTCAGAACTGTGGCAGTGTGGTCCAAAGAACACTGGTTTTTAAGGGCAAAGGAGTGGTAGTTATTCTGGCTTCACCACTCACCACGAAGCCGCTGTATCAGCCTAGGCCTCAGGTTCCTTGGTTATTTTATTTATTTTTTTTGCGGTACGCGGGCCTCTCACTGCTGTGGCCTCTCCCATTGCGGAGCACAGGCTCCGGACGCGCAGGCTCAGCGGCCATGGCTCACGGGCCCAGCCGCTCCGCTGCATGTGGGATCTTCCCAGAACCTGTGTCCCCTGCATCGGCAGGCAGACTCTCAACCACTGCACCACCAGGGAAGCCCAGGTTCCTTGGTTATTAGCAGTGGTGATGAGGCCTACCTCTCTGGTTCCGAGGACCCAGTGAACATGCACCAGTGGCCACAAACACTAGCTCTCTACTTCTCTTCCATCTAAAAGTGGGACGTCTCAAAATACGACAGTGAGAGCAGCAGAGAATCTGTAACTGTCTCCAGAGCCTGTCTCCTATTTATTTAAATTAACCATGTATGGACATGTAGCACCTACTGCATACATTTCCCTTTGAACGTCACATTTTACCTTTAAAGATGGGTTTGAATTTTGGATACTTCCAAGAGCCCTGGAAGTCACTTCTTGTGACTATGGTGACAGATCAAGGTGGGGTCAATGTGTTTTGGTAACATCACATGCACACACACACACAGACATGTATGAGCCCGCACTCCTTTATGTGTACCGTTTGACCTTAACGAGACAGGTGTGTGCGTCTCACAGTTTTTTTCCAAAGGGTCTTCCAAACCTGCTTGAGCTTCCGCAACACCTCCTGTCTCCCCTACGGTGAGCAGGCCCTGGGGGCCAGGGCTCACCAGCACAAACTGATGGGCGGTGGCTTCTGGCAATGATTCCTCCGTGGGCTGCATGGAGAAAACTGTTCCTTCCTGACCTACTTCAGAAGCATGAATGGGAGTCCTGAGAGAGAACCAATGAGTTCATAGAGAGTGCTCCGACACTGCAGACATTTGTGAATGGCAGATTGGGAAGGACTTTCAGAGTCTAAACTCCCCATTGTAAACAGAAAGTGAGCCCCAGAAAAGCATCAGGAACACCAGGGGCAGATGCCACACCAACAATGGGATCGCAGCCTTCACATTCTCCCTTTTCCACCTGCAGTGGCTGTGGTCCAGCAACGGCCAGCGAGGGTGAGTCTCCCTGGTTCATACACAGATGCTCTCAAAGATGCTGTCATTAAAGTCACTTACAAAAAAATAAAATAGCCCTTAATTAAAAAAGTGAGGTCTTAAAAAAAGAATATTGCTGTGGTCTTCTTACTTTCAGGGCCTCCATGAAATCCTTTTCTTTTGTGTTCTCAATAAATATCTTCCCCTCCTCCAGCTTAATTGAGGTGTAATTGGTATATAAAAGCTGCACATAATTCATGTGTATAATTTCGTGAGTTTGGACATATGTATACCTCATATTACCATCACACAGGTGATAATTAAGGTAATAAAAATAGCCACACCTCCCCCAATTTTTTTGTCTCCCCCTTTTTTGTGGTAAGAACACAACATGAGATCTACCCTCTTAACATATCTTAAGTGCAAGATATCTATTTTTCTCCATGCAACGGTCGCGGTGCTTTTTGATCAATGCTTTCAGCCCATTTTTGAAATGCTTCCTTATGTTTTCATTATACTTCTACTCTGCTGGAATGCAAGAATTGCTGTTACCGTCTCGTGACAGCTCACATTTTCTTACACAGGCTGCATGGATTTGGACTAGTTGGATTTTCTGCTAAGTTCCATCTTTAAATGCACTCCACACCTTTGTTTTGGCTGCCCTTTCACATGGATTCTTCTGTTTATATCGCATTTCTTTTCTCTGACATGGAAATCGGCAAACACATTTGCCATGGACAACGGTAAAGTGTCACAGTAATGAAGGACCTTACATAAAGGGGAAATGGATGAATGCAGCAGCATGTGTTTGTGATTAAACCAAAGGCAGACTCAAGGCTGCCTAGCAATCCAAGCTGATTAACTGTTTTCCAAATCCTGATGTAAAACAAAGTAATAGACAATGACAGGGACAAGGGGAAAAGCAGACGTAGAGTTCGGTGTATCCCTGGCAGTTGGTTAACAAAACAAATTGCCCAGTGTCTTCCAGAGTTTCCATAGTTCTGGAAATAATTGTTTCTATGGCCAAACTTATTTTTACAGACAATAAAATAGTCTTCAGTATCCAGAGAATGGAAAAACATGACATCTTCAGTAAGAGCCTATCAGCCAATCTTTACCACCCATCAAGATGAAAGGCCAATTTTCTACTATTCTGTACGGTTACACCTACTAAAATCATCATCCCAAGCTCAAGATTATCCTGGAAATGTATTAAATCCCTCTCTTTTTCAATGATAATGATGTTGAAGTTAATCAAAATGAATCGTAATAGTTGACAAAAGCTGGCATTTATTAGGTGCCAATAAATCTAACAGGCGTTCTTTGGTATTTGTTAAAATTTCTAATCCTCATAAGTGTATTCAATAGGAATTATCATGTCCATTTTACATATGAAGAAACAGGCCCAGGGTTGTTGAACACTTTGCACGTAGTAGTGAGAACTGGAGCAGGCTTGTCAGACCCTAAATCTCGTGCTATTTCCACTCTGCTATGATCCCACTTTATTACTGTTGAACCTCCATAGATTTGCAAGTTAAACAATATTTTTGCAGCATTTTTGTAATTTATTTCCAGTGTTATTCCAACACAGTCAGGTAATTAACTTGACAATAGTAAGCCAGTGAATTCCATTATTAAGACAGAGGCAGGAAAAAGAATACGGGATTTAGACTCAAATGACCTGGCCCTGCCATTGGTCAGCCACAAAACTCTAGCTAAATCACTGATTCCACTGAACCCCAGTGTTCGTGATTTTAAGAAGCAATGTGTTATCAAAGGGTTTTGCGACAATTAAATGAGTAACACCAAGGAGTTTTTGCAAATTTAAAAACTTGATGCAAACACGGGTTATTAGGATTGAGCAGAAGACTGTTTAGTAAGTCTATTGTCAGAGCAAATCATCAGTAAGATTGGTCATGTCATTTGGGAGGCTGGGCAATGTTTCTAGCTGAGAGGAAATGAAACGGCTAAACACTCATTATACCCTCTTGTTCTCACTTCCAAGACACGATGCATTTGTTCTTAACGTCTTTAGCAATTTCATGAGTGCCACCTGTAAAGTCTCCAGGGACCATTCACTGAGAGAAAGGACATCAGGCAGTGGAGTTACACTGCGGGGGGCAGGGGGGCAGGGTGTTCCCATATCAGCAGGGAGAACCGGGGGGAGGGGTAGACTGGAGAGGGGGCCCTGAGAGACGTGTGGAATCAAGGTGGGACCATCCTGTCAATGCTGCCCACTGACAGGGTGCTGCGGGGCAGACCAGCAGTAACAGAAACAGATGTGCTTCTGGAGTCCAGGCATCGGGGCAGGGTCGGGGCACTCAGCGGGACCCAGCAAAGACACCTAGAGAAGCCAACCAAAGGTAAGTGTTCCCAGGTGCCCAAAAATGGACAACACTTTGGTCAAACAACAGCTTTTTTATTTTTTCTTTACAGAAATATATTCACACCCTTATCTGTTTCTAATCACTTTCAAAGACACTATTTTGGAGAACAAAGAAGAGAAACATTAGGTGGTATGATCAAAGTCTTTATGGAGTTGTTCATTTGTGTGAATTCAAAGACGGCTGAAACATAAAGCAAACACGGGGACAGGTTCATTTCAACCATATTCGCCAGCCCAACATTTGCGTTGCCCATCTTTGGACCAAGGCCTTCAGCCACTGGTGAGGTGTGCCAGGCCGATGGCACTGCTGGTCCCTCGCCTCCCCAAGCAGGGACAAACCGGGGAGAGGATGACAAGCCCACAACAGACAGGGTCTCCAACTTAGCGCTACAATTTTCCCATCTCTCCTCTCTATCTCACACGCCCCTTTACCCCCTTGTTCACTGCTCAGGCGCCAGCGAGAAGCTGATCAGAGGCAGAGGGTGGTCCAGGCTCAGGGCTTTTGGGGGTGCCCCTGGCCGGCCCTCAGATCTCCCCTCAGGTGCGTCAATGTGCACGTTGGGCTGCCCACATCCCAGCACGTGTGCATGTTTGGCTGCCATCTGGATTGGGACAGGCTTTCCTGACTGTGCTGGAACCGTCTCTTCCCACTGATTCCACGGTCGCAGACGGGGTGCAGAGGGGATTTCTCCTGCCCTGGAATCGATGGCCCTGCCGCTGTTCCCATCTGTCAGGGTGACACGCTAACCCGCTAATGCTGAATTATTGATACTCCTTTCCAAAACGAGTTAACCAAACAGTTCAAAATCGGTGAGAAGGGGGTGGTCAATTGCAAATGAGGTTAACCCCATTCTGTCCAGTGGACAGGAAGCTGGCAGCTGCGTCCCAGCCACATCTGCTTGATTATGTTACTGCAGAGAGGGGGCCTCAGGGCTGCAAAGGGAAGGCATGCAAAAGAGCAACACAGTTTGCCTTTTTACGGAAGAGGACTCGGATTGCTCTCCAAATGAGCCGCATTTACCAGCTAACCTTCCCTAGTTCCCCAGCAAAATGTGGGTAGCAATAACCAGAGGCGAAGTTCTTTCCTAGTCTAAAGAAGTGCCAAGATTTCCTTGAATAACCGGGATTCTAACATGAATTTGATCTTCAGTCCTAAGGGGAAGGTGGTTACTGGAAACACAGAGGCTCACCTCTGACTAAGTTCCTACCAATTTTCTCCTGGGTGTTAGGATACTAAGTGCAGCTAATGAGTGTGAGGTCTGACAACCCGTTGGTTTTACTGAGCAGCATCTCAGGAGATCACAGACTTTCTCTTCCATATTTGGGGTCATAAATTATACTCTTTAGGGAGCGCATTCATTGTTACGCACTGCGTAAACAGCTGCTTTATTTTATACACAGAGGTGCCAGGAGGTACGTTCTGAAGACACAGAAGCCCAGGCTGCCGGTGTAATAAATGAATGGGCATGTTGTATACTTCCATTCATTTGGATGGACCTTTTATTTAAGGGCCTGCCAAGACACATGCAAGGCCAGAATGTTGAAAGGACTGACTTTCATAAATTTTAAGCCTTCCGCATCGTTTCACCTGACCTTATTTTTCACTCTTCAAGCTCAGTGAACTGTTACTAACACGGGTCTGCGGCGCCATCTAGTGGACAGGAAGTGGGGGGCAGTGCACACATACCTGGCTCTAAAATTTGGAAGCGGGATTCCGGGTGTGGCCCAACCCTCCTGATCCTTGTGGAGGGTCTCGGTCATCCTCCGGATGAAACCTGAGTAGGATGGCAGGGACCCCTGCTGCAGTTTGGCTCCATGGAAGGGAGGGGAGGTGGGGCACTGCACTGATCTGTGCGTTTTGATCAGTGGAGAAATCAGTTACTAATCAACAAAGAACTATTGATTTCCCAGCCAGGAAGCAGTGTATCTGCTGTTACTATTAACAACCAGCGTGCTGGGAAGTTGCCCACTAGCATCTATGCCCCTGGCTTCGGTCAGCAGATCATTAAAGATGGGGGATCCTGAATCTCCAGAGTGATGGCTGGAAGAGGCTGAGGAATTCTAAACAAAACACAAAACGAATTTGCATTTTGTAGTTCAAAAGGGGTCTGGTCATTTATTCTCTTTAAATAAAAAGAATGTGAAAACTGCATTATTTATGACATGTGGGTTCTCTTCCTTAACTAAAAATGGAATTATTAGGACCAAGGGAAAAAAAAAATCAGTAATCAACAGATATTTATCAAGTGCCTACCAAGTCCAGATACTCCTCTAGGGAACAGACATTACAATCCCTGCCCTTTCTTATCTATTAGTATTTAATACTCTGGGTCGGGTGATACAGACACCATGGTGCCACCACAGTTTTTAGTGTTTTTCTCATTTCGTATAAACACACTTCAGAGTTATATTAAAATAGCATTATGGTGTGAGGTATGTGTCTCAACAGAGAAACAAAACCCAAACACATTCAGTTTAGCTGTCTCGTTTTTCTCCTATGTCAGTCTTTCAGGAGATTATCCTTACTGAGGACATGAAATATTCCAGCCTTCAGTAAGGTTTCCTCGTGGCAATTTTCCTTTAAAACCAGCCTGGGCCAAGTTCAGATGAATGACTATCAGGTCCTCAGGCCCTTGGACAAAGGCCAGGTTCCTAAAAGCTTGCTCCCTGGGTCCGTCACCAAGGAAAAGGAGTTGGTGCTGGGGCTGCCTGGCTGGCTTGATAAGACGGATTTCACAGTCTGTTCTCTGGGGAGAAGAGCCGTTGCCCAGCCAACCTCTCCAGGGTTGACACCTATGGAGAAACTGGCAATTGAGGGAAGGCTGAACAGTGTCAGGAAGAAAAATTATAGTGGTCTTTTAAAAAATGATGTTATGGCGCCTCCCTGGTGGCGCAGTGGTTGAGAGTCCGCCTGCCGATGCCGGGGATACGGGTTCGTGCCCCGGTCCGGGAGGATCCC
>NW_006771828.1:1431936-1474135 GCF_000442215.2 Lipotes vexillifer
AAAAAAAAAAAAAAAAAGATGTTATGGATAGGACTGTAAAAAGCCAGGAATATGACTTAGTTCTTATTTGATTTGCAGAAGTGGTTGATAGACTTGTGTGTTCCAGACGCTGAGGAAATAAGGCTGAGCTTCCCTGCATGCGAGGCCCTCCTTGCCGAGCAGTGGTCAGGAAGAACCACAGATAATTATAATGTAGCATGAGGTGAGCCAGCGGCATGAACTCAGTGCTTTAGACAGATTCTCAAACTTGGACATGTATCTGTATCACCTCGTTAAGCTACAGATCATTTTGCTCCATGGCCAGAGGTGCTGCTTCAGAAGGTCTGTGGTGGATTCTGAGAATTTGCATTTCTAACAAGTTTCCCAAGTTGCTTCTAACAAGACAAGTTGCTGTCTCTCTGGGGACGACTGTTTAAGAGGTGGAGAAGCAGGGAAAGCTTCAGGCTGTGACATCTCCACTGGGACGTGCAATCAATGTTGGGAGTTTGGCCAATGGAGAGGGGTCTGAACATCTGAGGCAGAGGTGGTACGAGAAGGCACATCTGGGGATGGTCAACACTTTGGGGTCTCTAGGGCACTGAGCATATGGGGGGTGGGGAAGAAGGAGGCCAAAACTGCAGGCTGGGCAGCTCTGAAGGCCCTTGGGTGCTGGGTGCAGAGTCTGGACACTGTCCCATGAGCAGCGTGGAACCATGAGAGGGTTTTCAGGAAAGTGGCATTATCAGATTTGTTTCCTACAGAGGAAATTGTCTGCCATTTGAAGAGAAAACTGAGGCAGGAAAAGCAACTAGGAAGTTGCTTCAGTGGTCCAGGGGATGGACAGTAAGGGCCTTCACTCAGGCCATGGCAGTCGGGATGCAAAGGCGGGAGCAGATGAGAAAGATCTGGGGGGCAGAATCCACTGTAACTGGGAACAGCTGAGACAGTGCTACATATAAAAGGTGAAGGCGGAGGAGCTGGGAATGGTGTGTAAGGCAGTTCTAGGGACCCTGCACAGAAAGGCTTGGTGTGACTTGAGATACTATAAGATAAAGAGCAATGTTTGAAGGAAAATAGTTAACCCGATTTTGGAAAGATTAAACTTGAAGCATTACCAGGAGAAAAGAAAGAAAGAAAAGAAAAATGAATGAGAGTAACAGTACCTGTGTTCAACTGAATGAAACTAATGGCCTGGTGGTGGGATTGACATTTATACACCTGCTTTAAATATAAAGCCATAAGCATAACCCTCCTAGACTTCAGACTATACTACAAAACTACAGTAATCAAAACAGCATGATACTGGCACAAAAGCAGACATATGGATCAATGGAATGGAATAAAGAGCCCAGAAATAAATCACACACCTATGGTAAATTAATCTTTGATAAAGTAAGCAAGAATATACAATGGAGAAATGACAGTCTCTTCATCAACTGTGTTGGGAAAGCTGGACATCCCCATGTAAATCAATGAAGTTAGAACACACTCTCACACTATACACAAAAATAAAATGGCTTAAAGACTTACATATAAGACAGGACACCATAAAATTTCTAAAAGAGAACATAGGCAAAACATTCTCTGACATGAATTGTACCAATGTTTTCTTAGATCAGTCTTCCAAGGAAATAGAAATAAAGGCAAAAATAAACAAATGGGACATAATCAGACTTACAAGCTTTTGTACAGCAAAGGAAATTATAAATAAAACAAAAAGACAACCTACGGACTGGGAGAAAACACTTGCTAATGATGCTACCAATGAGAGCTCAATTTCCAAAATATAAAAACAGCTCCTACAACTCAACAACAACAAAAAACCCAATCAAAAAATGGGCAGAAGACCTAAATAGACATTTCTCCAAAGAAGACATATAGATGACCAAAAAGCACATGAAAAGATGCTCAACATCACTAATTATTAGAGAACTGCAAATCAAAACTACAATGAGTTATCACCTCACACCAGTCAGAATGGCCATCATCAAAAAGTCTACAAACAATAAATGTTAGAGAGGGTGTGGAGAATAGGGAACCCTCTTGCACTGTTGGTGGAAATGTAAATTGGTGCAGCCACTATGGAGAGCAGTATGGAGGCTCCTTAAAAAAACTGAAAATAGAGCTACCATATGATTCAGCAATCCCACTCCTGGGCATGTATCTGGACAAAACTCTAATTCAAAAATATACATGCACCCCAATGTTCATTGCAGCACTATTCACAATAGCCAAGACATGGACACAACCTAAATGTCCATCAACAGATGAATGGATAAAGAAGATGTGGTACATCTATACAATGGAATGCTACTCAACCATAAAAAAGAATGAAATAATGCCATTGGCAGCAACATGGATGGACCTAGGGATTATCACACTAAGTGATGTAAGTCAGACAGAGGAAGACAAATATATGATATCGCTTATATGTGGAATCTAAAATACTGCACAAGTGAACATATCTACAAACCAAAAACAGCCTCACAGCCATAGAGAACAGACCTGTGGTTGCCAAGGGGGAGGGAGGGTGGATGAGAGTTGGGTTGGGAGTTTGGGAATTAGCAGAGGCAAACTATTATATATAGAATGGATAAGCAACAAGGTCCGACTGTATAGCACAGGGAAGTATATTCAATATCCTGTGATAAACCATAATGGAAAAGAATATGAAAAAATATATTTATGTGTATAACAATCACTCTGCTGTACAGCAGAAATCAACACCATATTGTAAATCAACCATACTTTGATAAAAAAGAAAAAAATATTAAGCCAAAAGATGGACTCCCATTTTCCTTTTCCCTTTTATCTCAACAGAGCCAATGGAGATCAGAAGTTCACGTAATCAGGGCTTCTTTAAAGAAATTATTCAATCCACTAATCACATACACACTACTTACAATGTGCTTAAAATACGATGGGGGAGATAAGATGAGGGCTCTTGAAATGATAACAAAAGTAGATTTTTAAGTACATATCAAATGAGTAATTTAGATAAAGGTGAGCTTTCTAGTTGAAATATTCACAGAAACGGCAAAATCTTCTCCCCCTGCTCCTTTATTACCTGGCTCTTTTCTGTGACACTCACCAATCAGCTATTTTAGCCCCATTGTTCCTGCCCTTTGGCTAGCACGTCTGAGTAGAAAATATCATTGGGAAGTAACCGAGCTGTGTTCAGAGGCCCAGGAAATTCTAAGCAGCTGGAAACCGGAGGTCAGGTTGATGAGAGCAGAGCTTCTCAGTTCTAAGTGCACAGGAGTCACCTGGCGTCTTGTTAAAATGCAGATTCTGAGTCTCTCTGGGGCCTGAGAAGTCCTAACAAGCTCTCCAGGGATGCTTCAGGGCTGCTGGTCTGTGGACCACGCTGCCAGCAAGGTGCTAGGGTGCTGTTGGAGCGGTGGAAACCATTGGCTTTAGAGTTAGATGGACTCGAGATGGGCCATTGGGCCTGTCAGTTAGTAGGTGGTTGGCCTTGGGTAAGTTATTCAACGTCAGTTGAAGTTTCTTCTTCTGCAACAGTAACATCTTACTTTGGGGGTTGCCATTATCCATGTGCTTTCTGGCATCCTTGGTGTTTTTGAGGATGGCTTTTATGCACAGGTAAGATTTTTCAGGGACCATTTTGGTATTACAAATTAACATTCGATTTAATTAAAATTGTGAATTCAAAAGTTTAAGAGATTGGACTCAGGAGAGGCAGAGGCTGTGTTTGAGTCTCAGCTGTACCACTTAATAACTACAGCCTTGGACTAGTGACAGCCTCATAGACACAAAGTCATTTATCTCCATCACAACCCTGTATAGATGCCCTTATTATCCCCAGCTGGGTCTCGGTTTCCACATCTCTAAATTGGGAATACTAGTGTGTGTGGGGGAAGTTGTAAGTTCCTGTGTGAAAAGCACTCAGAAAAGGCCTAGCACATGAGAAAGCTTGTATCAGCACTGTTCCTTAAGCCTTTGAGTTCAACTCATATGTCTCAGCTTTCTGTTTATAAGTCTAGGAGATTTTAACAATCATTTGTAAAGTAGCTAAAGGTGGTTCTGACCACCAGTTAGGATGTGTGTGGGAGTTTTCCCCACACCACTGAGCAATGCTCTCACATTAGAGGGTGTCCTATGATTCAACTCATTTCTGACACTGTCCACCCGGAGACAGCATCCGATCCCGCAGGTTAAGGGCTCAGTTTCACAAGACTGCTCCCCCTTTCCACCCCCTTCAGACGCCAGTCGTAAGCCAGGGTTATCCCCTGTGCCTCTGACCAATGACTAATAGAGCAGAGGTTCCAAAGACCCCCTCCTTGGGTTCGATTAATTTGCAGGAGAGGCTCACTGAGCTAAGAGAAACATTTTACTTACTAGGTCACCAGTGTATTATAAAAGGGTACAACTCAAGAACAGCCAGATGGAGGAGATGTACAGGACAAGGTACAGCTTTCCATGTCCTCTCCAGGCGAGCCACTGTCCCAGAACCCTTCACATGTTCACCAACCTGATATCTCTCCAAACCCTATCCTGTTGGGGTTTTATGGAGGCTTCGTTACACAGGCAGCATTCATTAAATCATTGGCCATTGTTAATTGAACTCAAGTACCCCTTTCCCAGGAGGTCGAGGGTGGGACTGAAAGTTTCAACCCTCTAATCACACAGTTGGTTCCTCTGGTGACCAGCCCCATCCTTAGGAGAACTGGGGACATTCCAAAAGTCACCTCATGAACATAAAAAAAATGATACCTTTATAGCACTCTTCACTTAGGAAATTCCAAGGCTTTTAGGAGGTCTGTGCCAGAAATGGGGACAAGGTCAAATATATATTTCTTATTATAAACCACAATATCACAATTTAATTTACCTTATATGCTCTCAATTGCATTTTTAGAACCAGGGTTCCTTATTTTTTTTAAGGAATTCATTTGTCTATAAAGCAAACCATATCAAGTACCTAAATAAATCTCATAAATCTAAAACATTAAACTTATAAATATGGAGAATCTTAAGCAGTGCTGTAGCAATCGGGCTGATAAATGTGGTCTGTTCTGGGTGCAGACAATAAAGAGGTGCATTATCTGTAGAGAATTTAAAAACAATAATAAAACCAATAAAATGTTTATTAGTCTGCTTTTTATTATCACTATGTACTGACAGGCTAACAATGACTGTGATAAAACACGCCTCCGTGCTGGGCTGGACCACACCTATTGTCTGTGCCCCTTTGTATATCCATCCTGAATTTAATTTCTCCCTAATGTTCCCAAACTACTTAAAGTCCTAGCCAAATTCTCTTTTACTTTTCAATTAAAAATGACAAATCTGGTTGTCCCTAGGCTTATCTATTGATTATTCTGTCATTAAATATTATAAATAATTAAAATACCAAATGTTCACTAGCTTTTCCCTAAACACAGTTCAAAATATTAATACTAAATGTTTGATTTATATCGCCATTTATACATTTAATTATAAAACTTTCCCAGGGTTTTATAATGTTGACTCAGTGAAACACTTGTCATAGAAACAGAACAGCGTACTGAGCTAAGATTATAAAATTTTGGTGCAGACTGTCTGGCTTTGAAGCCTGGCCCTGCCACTTGCTAGCTGTGTGACCCTGGGTTGGTTATATAACCTCTCTGTTCCTTCATTTATCAAATATGATACTGATAGCAAGTAGCTTCCTCATAAGGTGACTAAATTATTATGCTAAACTGCTTAATATAATGTTAAAATTTGATTGTCTGTGTAAGTATGGGTCTATTTCTGAATTCTCTTTTCATTTTATTGATCTATTTGTATATTTTTAGACCAATACTATCCTGCCTGGATTATTGTAGCTTTATATTAAGTCTTGAAATCAGGTCACATGAATGTTCTTTTTCAAAGTTGTTTTGGCTGTCTTTCATCAGTGAAGCTATCTGGGCCTGATGTTTTCTTTGTAGGAAGGTTTTCAATTATAAATTAAATTTCTCTAACAGCTATTGGGCTATTTATGTTTTAAAAATTTTTCTTGTTGTGTCAATTTTGGTAATATGTGTCTTTAAGTAATTTTTCCACTTAATATAGGTTGTTACATTTAGTGTCATAAATTTTTTTTATAACAGTTCCTTATCGTCCTTTTTGAAAACATGATTCTGTAGTGTTGACTTGAAACAAATAGACTGCCAGATATTTCTCCACAAAGATGGGCTTATTTGGGATCAACAGAGAATTGCAGTTCGGGGTCTGCAACCATGGTGAGTCACATGCAAGTTCCCCTCCCTCCCCCCACTGCACAGTAAGGGAAGGAGAACCCTCTTGTAGAGGGAAAGGAAGGTGGGAGGGCTGGAGTAAACAAAACATCCATGGCTTTTCATTGGCTGAGTCCTAGTCAGGAAAGGAGTCTTTCTTCTTCCTGTTGGGCTCTGCCATTGTCACAGGAGTTGAGAGCTCCCCCTACTGGTCTCCCCACTCTATTTAACTGCGGTTTCTCTTATATATATATATATATATATATATATATATATATATTTTTTTTTTTACAGTAGTTAGGCCCCTACTTCATTCTGGTATTGGTAATTTGTGTTTTGTGTTTTCTCCTTTTTTTTTTTTTTGACTGACTTTGCTAGAGATTTCTAAATCTTGTTAATCTTTTAAAAGAACTGAATTTCGCTTTGTTGATTTTCTCTATTATTTATTTCATTGGTGTAATGATGTCTGTTTTATCTTTATTATTTCCTTCCTTATACTTACTTTGGACTTAATGTGCTTTTCTTTTTCTAGGTGTGTAAGTTGGAAGTTCAGATCATTGACTTTTAGGCATCTTGTGTTTCAAATATAAGCCAATTAAGCTATAAATTTCCCTCTAAGCACTGTTTTAGCTTCATGCCACATATTTTCATATGGGGTGTTTTAATTTTTATTCTGTTCAAAACATTTCCTAACATACCTTGTGGTTCTTGGATATATGAGTCATTTCACATTGTGTTACTTAACACACTGTTAACAGTTAACACACAGTTAACATTTCACAGTGTGTTACTTAATTTCCGATTATTTTTCTTCCTGTGAGCTCTAACATTTCCCCCTTCAGGCAGTCTTCCTGGCCCCTCTGCCTGTTGCACTTGCAGAGTGGTCCCTTTGTATTTATATAAGAGGAGATGGGTGGGTGGATTGAGTCAAATGGGTGCAGGGGGTCAAAAGGTACAGCCTTCCAGTCATAAAGTGAATAAGTCCTGGGATGTAATGCGCAACATGGTGACTACAGTTAACCAGATCATACTGCATATCTGAAAGTAGCTAGGAGAGTGAATCTGGAAGGTTCTCATCACAAGAACTCTGAGAAAGGATTTCTGTGGTCCATATTGTTGGCACACTGTTTATTTCTAGTGTTATTTTTACTGTTTTACAATGACAATATATGGTGATACGTATTCTAATATTTTGAGGGACTAAGTCTTTACCTTCCTTCCCTCGAGGGATAGAAATTCTGATATGAGTCGAAGACAAAGTGGAGTCCCCAGGGGCCACTGGGACTGGTCCCAGTGGAAGAGTGAGCTTCTGTGCCAGGTTGTGGGTTCAGGGGCCAGAGAACCGGCTGCCCAGCCTGTGTGTCACCTGGGCCTTTTGATAAAGTCCGGGAAACAGTTCTCTAAGGGTGGAGGATGTGCCTGGAGAGTTCTGCTATAAACACCCACGAGGATTTCATCAGGATAGAAGCAGCGGGCAGCTGGAGAGGAGCTGTGTGTTGCTGTCACCATGTTTTCCTCTACACGGCTGACATGAACAGGTTACCACCTGGGATGACAGCCAATAACAAGAGCTAACAGTTAGGAGCACTTTCTATGCACAGGTGCTGGGCTAAGTTTTTCCTATCTTATTTACATCACACAAAGCCCCTACGCTAAATACTATCGTTATCAGCCTCAAGTGTAAAGACACTTGAGGAATTCAGTGACTTGCCTCAGGTCACTTACAAGGACCCTTTCTACAGACATATTTGCACTCAGTACAACTTAGCAAGAAGGAAGAGACTTTCCTCATCATCCTGGACATCCGGTCACTTTCTGTAATAGAGCCGACATAGGTTCTGGGGCAACTGGAAGTCAATATATTTTGAAAAGCTCTCAATAGAATAGGCATCATGATGATAGAAGCATCTTCTTCCAGCTGTCTGGTCTCAGTTACACTGCAAAACACACGATGCAGAGAAACCTGGGTCATTCTCCACCAGCTGCCAATTGGGGAGGGGCAGGTACACCTCCAAGCCTACTGCCCATCAGCTTGAATTTATTCCTTGAAGAGTAACTCCAGACTTAAGAATGGATTCTTATTCTTGAGAGGACATTTCCATATCCTGCATTAATAATCATAAGAATTCAGTAGCAATGTTGCTAAGAACCCTCAGAAAATTATTCTGTTCTCTCACATAGAGACAGGTTGATAATGGACTGAAAAACAGGAAAAATCAAAATTTTTGGAAAATCAAAATTTACAGCATTAAGCTTGTCATTCAGTTTTTGATATGATGACTCTAATCTCCTATCTCCTAAACATTTATTGTGATATTAAAGAGACAAGAAGGATGCTGGCGAGGGAGAGCCACCTCTGCGTATCCTGATTTTCTTCTTTAACAGGAAACTCCTGGCTGGAAGGCTGGCTTCATGGCCCTGCCACTTGTGCGGTTTGCACTGGGCCCTGAGCTCCAAAGGCCCTCTGCTTGCTTTAATGCTCTGCTGTTATCATCAGGAAATTCTTAATAATTTTATCCCCGAGCTTGTTTTTTGTCAGGTAGGTCTGGGCCCACCTGCCTGCAGTGTTGGTGATGCCCCATCAATGGGGTGATGCCCCATGGATGTCCCATTCTACGGAGAATGGAATTCCAGGGGCCGAGAGGACACGGGGCTTTGGGAGTCAAAGGAACACCAGGTGAGCATGGTATGTACAGGACCGAGCACCTGGGCGTGCTGCCAGCCCCAAGAGGCTGCGCTTCCATTTGAACCAGAGCTTGCCTCAAGCCCAGAAAGACGGCACTGCCATTCTAAGTACACGATTGACCAACAAACCCAATCACACCCTTTTTCCCTCTTGTCACTGCCTTGTGTTAGCCAACCACTCACTGGTGATATTAATGGCATAAAGCAAAGGGAAAGATTGGGTGACCCACAGTTCTTTTCCTTTCAGGCCATCCTTACTCATTAACAAGCTCAAGGTACAGAGTGTTGATAGAATATATGCATATTAAGAAGTGAAATAAAACAGTCGAGGTAACTTTGTGTGGCATTTCCACTGTTGGGGTGAGAACAAAGTACATATGCACACATGAGCTACGAAATGAATTGTGTAAGTTCAGTGATTCAGCATTTGAGTTAAATGCTTTTCTATTTGCATTCAAACGGGCATCACACCATATAAAGATGAATAGTAAAATGCATGCCAGTAATTTAAAATTTTAATTTTTCTTTACTTAGAATGACATTACATAGCATTTATAAAACACCATGACAAATCAAGAGAGTGTGCAGGAAGGAAAAGCTTTATGTTTTAGTACCTTTCACAGCACATTTCCCCCTGCTTTTTGAACAAGGGACCCTTATTTTCATTTTGCACTGGGCCCTGCCTGGCTGAGCCATCTCTGCAGCCTGCTGGCAATGGCCAGTTTCCCGCCCCTTCCTTTCCTGTCCAGCTGGCCGTTTCTAGCTTCCTCCACCAGCTCGTCCCTGGCTCTCTAAAGGTGGAGACTTGCACTGTGGTGCTGGAAGCACGTGAAAGTGTAATCAGGAAGAACAAATCTGACTCCATGTTAGGTCTGTTTCTTTTACTTTAACCTTTGTATTCTACTGCTTTTGCTTCAAGTTAAGAATGTTGCCTCTAGCCTGAAATATACAGGGGAACCCATTCTCAAGGCTCTGACCTTTAAGGGGATAACACATTTACATTTCTAGAGTGATACAAAGTTGCAGAACAGAGAATAACATTTGTCTTGTTGAGGTTTACAGGAACATGTGACCTGATCTATGTGGACAGCTGCAAGAACAAAGGATTCCTACACCAAGAAGTTTGTAACAACCAACCACACCCCTTCCTCACCTGGCCTTTAACAATGCTTTGCTGAGACCCTTCAGGGAGTTTGGGGTTTTTTGGGGGGTATGAGCCACCTGTTCTCCTTGCATGGCCCTGTAATAAACCTTTCTCTGCTCCAAACGCTGACATTTCAGCGTTATATGGCTGCACTATGCATCAGGCACACAAACTTGCGCTTGGTAACAAAAGCCTCCTGATTAAGACAAAGTGTTGGCTCAGTATCAAGAGCTTGAATGATGCTGGTGCCCAGGGTCAGACCATCTGGGTTCTGGCTTCTTTCCCCAGTGGAGTGTGAGTGCCTCATCCTGTAGCCGCCTCCCCCCAAACCCCACAACTGTAGACTTGTGCCACCCTGACATTTGCTGTCTGCATCTCTTCGTGTTGTTCTAATGTCTGGGTCTGACCTTGAGAAGCAGCCATGCTCCTCCTCTGCCCTGATCCCTTGATTCCAGACCCCTGGGTCCACCTTAACCGATGGCTACTTTACTTTTAAAAAGTGCTTGTTTTTTTGAGTATGTCATAAATGCACACTGTACAAAATTCAAAACATACAGAAGAGTGTACAATGAAAAGTGAAAGCCCCTCTCAAACTTGACCCTGACTCACTTGGCCTCATCCCTGAAATCAGTTTCTCTAATCAGCTTTCCGTGCATACTTCTAGGGATATTTTATGCATGTGTGTGTGTGTACACACATATACATACATACACATATATATGTGTAAATATATGCACTCTCACACACATATATGTTTTTCGTGTTCTCAGAAACGCAAATGGAGGGTGGGAGGGAGGGAGACAAAGAGGGAAGAGATATGGGAACATATGTATATGTATAGCTGATTCACTCTGTTATAAATCAGAAACTAACACACCATTGTAAAGCAATTATACCCCAATAAAGATGTTAAAAAAAAAAAAAACGCAAATGGAGCGTATTCACCTTGTCTTTTTACTTAAGAATATATCTTGGAGATTATTCCACATTAGTACATATTGGGCTCAGTTATTCTTTTTAAGGTCTAGATAGTCGTTTACTGTGTTCTTTGAAAGACATTTAGATTATTTCTAATATTTTGATATTGCAAACAATGCTGAAATGAACCTCTTTCTTGCACATAATTTCACACGTTGGTGGATAATTTTTTAGATGTAGAAATGGAGGCTCTAAGAGAATATACAATTTTAATTTAGAAATAGATCGACAAATTGCTCTCCATACAGGCTGTACCATTTACATTTCCACCAGCCATGTGTGCAAGTCTGTGGATCTTTGAACTTACTGCTCTTTGCCACTCCGACAGGGGACAAGTCATTTTTCTAGGGTCTTTACCTATGAGTCGATGTCCAAGGTCTTGGAGATCAGATATATTTGAATTCACTAGGGAGTGTCGGTCTGTCAGGTGGTCTTCTGCCTCCTGGCCAATACTTAGTGCTGTTAGACTTCTAACTCGCTCCAGTAGGTGAAGGGGGAATAATATTTCAGTGTGGTTTTAACTTGCATTTCCCTACTTACTAAGAAAGTTGAACATTTTTTTCTTCGTGTACCCATGACCCGTTCTTGGTTCTTCACCAACGAAATGCCAGTTGTGTCTTTTGCCCAATTTCTATTGGGTTGTCTTTTTAAAAAATATTCTGATACCCGTCCTCTGTGAAGCATATGTGTTGTAAAAATCACTCCCAACTTTGTGCTTATCTTTCTACTCTCCTTATATCTTTCCATGAACAGAAGTTCTTAATTTTACATTCATTTAACGTATCCACCCTGAACTTTATGACTTATGCCTTTTATACTTAGTTATGAAATCCTTTCCTGCCCTAATGTAAAAAAGGTAGATTCTTCCACTGTTTTCTAAAAGTTTTAGAGTTCTGTCTTTCATAGCGAAGTCTTTAATCTGCTTGAAGTTAAACTCTTATATGGTGAGAGGTAGGAATCCCCTTTGGTATTCACTCTGTGGATAAATAATTGGTTCATTACTTTTTATTGGGTGGTTTATTGAATAGTTTCTCCTTTTACCACTGATCTTCAGCTCTCTCTCTATCATAAGTCAAGTTTTCATACCTGCATGGTTCTGCTCTGGACTCTCTTCCCTCTTCCTGGTCAACCTGTCTTGACCACCTCGATACCGCACTACCTTAATTACTATGGTTTCATAAGTTTTCATATCTCATGGGACCAATTCCTCCACATTATCCTTCCTTTAGTGCTTTGCTCTTCCATAGAAATTTGAGAGTTTATCAAGTCTTCCAAAAGTCCTGCTTGGAGCTGCATAGCACAGGGAGATCAGCTCCATGCTTTGTGACCACCTAGAGGGGTGGGATAGGGAGGGTGAGAGGGAGATGCAGAGGGAGGGGATATGGGGATATATGTATACATATAGCTGATTCACTTTGTTATACAGCAGCGACTAACATAACATTGTAAAGCAATTATACTCCGATAAAGATGTTAAAAAAAATCCTGCTTGGGGTTTTGTTGAATTGCAGTTAATCTATACGTCAATTGGGAAAGAACTGCCATTTTTAAAATATTGAGTCTTCCTAGCCAATAACATATCTATCTATCTATCTATCTATCTGTCTATCTATCTATCTATCTATCTATCTATCTATCTATATAATATATTATATATGTTACTTTACTGGGTTTCTTTTACTGCTTTAAAAAAATTTATAATTTTTTTCATGATTGGCTTTCACATATTTAGACTTTTCCTCAAATAATTTGTTGCCATTAAATCATTTTGTTGCTATTGAAAATGGTGTCTTTAGAAGCCATTCCCAGCTAATCACGCATGGTGAATAGAAAAGCGATTGACTTCTTAATATTGGTTTAGTACCCAGCAAAAGTGTACCTTCTTCTGTGTTTTCACACAGAAACATAGCAAAGTAATAAGCCCACGGAAAAGTTTTAAATGGCCAAGTCAAGGTGGCATTTGCAAATAATGGCAGATTTGCAAATAATGACAGATTTGTTTCATCCTTTCCGATCTTAATGCCTCTAGAAAAGGTCTAATAGAAGTGGCAATAGGAGGCATCTCTGTTTCTTAATCCCAAAGATAATGTTTTCAGCATTCCAGGATAAAGTGTATTTGCTATGTTTTTTTTTCTGTATATACTTTTAATGAAATTAAGGGAAGTTCCCTTCTATTCCTAGTTTGCCAAAGGGCTTTATTTTTAATCTTCAATTTTTATCTTTGTGAGAAATGATGAAATTACTATACTTTCATTTTCTGCATTGTTTCTTCTTTTGCCTCCACCATGCTTTATGTAGATGATATGTTTACCTTTACATATGACACACTTACACCTTTTCCTAGTGGTTTAATATCTTTAATTGCTATTTTTATCCCTATCTGTAAAACATGAGGAATTCAGTGTACTACTTTATCTCTCACAGTTCAGTTCTTTTCTTCCTAAATTTTATGAGTTATATCATGGTAATATTGTCTATATTGATTTATTTAGATTCTGTTCTTCAACCATAATCCCTACATTTGTTTTCGCTGTTTTCCTATAGTTAGATTTAGGACTTACTGCCAGTCTGTCCTTTGTAGTTTTGTCATCATCTTTTGTTTGGCTAAAAGGTGTCCTCTAACAATATCTTCAAGAATTGCTTGTAGCAGCTATATTCTCAGGGATTTTATTTTCTGTTTATACTTGAACAATAATTTGTTGGGTATAAATTCTTGAGTTATATATTCTTTCCTTAGTAACTTTTTGGGCATTGGACTATTACACTATTTGCTAGGGTCTCATGAAAAAGACATTTTTCCTTTAATAGATGAATGTTTTGCCTTGAGGTCCACATAATTCTTTCGTTATCTCTGAAGTTCAGTCACATTTCCAGGATATGTCACAGTGTTAACGGTTTTGTTTCACTTTTTTTTTCCCCTTGGGACATGGCATGTAGTTTCAAGTGCAGGTTCAAATCTAACTTTCGTTTTTGAAAAGTGTCTTGTACACAACATTGTAAATCAACTGTAATTCAATTCTAAAAAATTTTTTAAAAAAGTATCTTGAATTATAACTTTCCTGTTCTATTATTTCAGTTAAAAAATTCATTTTTTGGTGGTGGGCAAAAGAGAACCACGTAAGACCTCCTTTTAAAATCTTCTATATTTATCAGTTTAGCTGTTATTATTTTTAAGTCTTCATTTCCATTTTATTTGCTTGTATTTCTCAGTCCTGTCCTCTGGGTCCCTTTTGGTGGTTTTAGTGGTGTCTGTTATCTTTGGTTGCTCTTGGCGTGGCCTTCATTTTGGTAATGATATTGTTTTTTCTCTTCTTTCCTGGATGCTGTAACTCCTTGTATTGTCTCTCCAGGCTCCATCTGAGTCCTGGCTCTGCTCCAAGCTCCCCTTTTATCCTGGCAGCAGCTTCTTAATATGTTTATGAATTCTTGCTGGTATATTAGCTCACAACCTCATCTGTCTTGTGGCAACATTTTCAAGGTGCCACGTTTTGGGAATTCTCCTTATGTATAGTCTTATAAGTGTGAATTATTATGATTATTATATATATATATTTTTTGTGGTACGCGGGCCTCTCACTGCTGTGGCCTCTCCCGCCGCGGAGCACAGGCTCCGGATGCGCAGGCTCAGCAGCCATGGCCCACGGGCCCAGCTGCTCCGTGGCACGTGGGATCTTCCCAGACTGGGGCACAAACCCGTGTCCCCCGCATCGGCAGGCAGACTCCCAGCCACTGTGCCACCAGGGAAGCCAAGTGTGAATTATTTTGATCTTGATTTCTCTCTTCCTAATTGATACGGCAGCTGCAAACTCCTCCTGATGGGGTATCACTCCTCTGTCTTGTCTCACTGACCCACTACGTCCTACATTTATAGACCATCTGTATGGTTCTTTACTCATTCCCATCTTCTCTAATTTTCCTTTGTGCCAAACCAGGTCTAGGCAAGCTCCCTCCTCTCTCCCATATACACCTTTCCTGTTGACGTTGCCCGTCAGATGGTACCACTTACTTGATAGTATTGTGCTTTCTCCTTGGGTTTGAGCTCTGTAGCCGTGGGCATCCTCTCTCAGCATCTTCCAGGACCCATCTCGACTGTCATGCATCTGACGGCTCTTACTTCAGTACTAGTTTCAGTGAAGATAGAATTTGCATTTCTGTCTCTCATCCTCCTTATTGCTTTTAGATGATATTTTAGAAAAGAAGAACTGCCACCTTGACTTGGCCATATAAAACTTTTCTAGGGACTTCTTACTCTGCTGTTGGAACCGTCTAATCCTGGGCCCATCTCCAGCTCCATCCCACCTTCCAGGCCTCTGTTGCTGTGGTTCAGGAAATGTGCACGCCCAGCCCCTTGCCCCATGGGTTGCCGGCACTGCCTGCCACATGAGACTCTGAAGAATGCCTCTGGGTATTAATCCGTGATGATGGGTGAAACTTTGCCCTTTAAAAGAAAAGAAACTGTGTCAGTACTTTTAGTCACTCTTGAGAAAACTAATTAGATCCGGAACTATTCCTATGAGATCTGAAAGCTCTGTATTTTTATATCTAGCAATAGAAGAGCTTGCAGCTCTCTCCTTGGAAAAAAGGCCAATCCGCGCTCAATTCTGAGGCTCACACTCCAGGCATTTCCTGCTCTCAAGGTATGACATCCGAGCTGCAAGACTCATAGTGGTTCTCCAGTAATTTTCTTACATGAATGCATATCCGTGGTTTCCTAAACTGGGACTAATACAATCAAGACCATACTTTTATTACTTCTGTATGTAAACACAGTCTAAATTAAAACAACAACAAAAAAGAGAAATAAAAGAAGGGTTGCACAGTGATGCGATCATACACACACAACCACGCGTGAGTCATTTAGCTAAAGTCTCATTCGTAAAGTGGGAATGACAACCTATCCTCACAGCGTTGTTAAAAGGGGCAAAGAGGAAAATGCATGTCAAGTGCTGCATAAACTACAAGAGTCGCACCAGTGCTGGGTGCAGCTGCATTTTTTGCTGCTGGGGTGGCGGCTGCCTGAGCCCTCAGACACTGGCCGGCAGAGAAAGATGACCTCTGACCGCAGCCCCGGGGTGTCGGGGGCTGGCCAGGTGACACAGTCTCACAGCTCACGGTGTGGGATGGCCCCTGCCAATCCTCTCACCCACAGTATCCTCTGGTTTTTTGTTTATTTTTAAATTTTATTTTGGCTGCATTGGGTCTTCGTTGTTGTGCCTGAGCTTTTCTCTAGTTGCGGTGAGCAGGAGCTACTCTTTGTTGCGATGCACAGGCTTCTCATTGCAGTGGCTTCTCTTGTTCCGGAGCATGGGCTCTAGGCGTGGGCTTCAGTAGTGTGGCGCATGGACTCAGTAGTTGTGGCTCACGGGCTCAGTAGTTGTGGCTCGTGGGCTCTAGAGTGCAAACTCAGTAGTTGTGGCACATGGGCTCAGTAGTTGCAGCTCATGGGCTCTAGAGAGCAGGCTCAGTAGTTGTGGCGCACGGGCTTAGTTGCTCCGCAGCATGTGGAACCTTTCCGGATCAGGGCTCGAACCCACGTCCCCTGCATCGGCAGGCAGATTCTTAACCACTGCGCCACCAGGGAAGTCCTGGTGTTTTGTTTAAATTAAAGTAGTTTTATTTTAAATTTCAAAGTTACTTTTTTTTCATACAACTAAGACATAAAATTTAAATCATGTATATGAATACAAACATGCACATGAGTGCTTTAAACACCGACAATATCTAGTTACAGCATAATATATATTTTTAAACCACTGGGCAGCCAGTGGTGCTGTCAGTCACTGCTGTGAGAAGCACGCTGACCAGGCCGATAGGATCGTACTCCCTGTTTCCTGGGCCTCGGTCGTCTGCGTGTCTTTGAGCTGGGATGCTTCCTGCCCGTGTGTGAGGGGTAAGATGCAGAGAGCACGGGCTCTGGGGTCAGGCTGCCTGGATTCCAGCCCCGACGCTGCCACCAATAAAGTGTGCTGTGAGGCAAGTTCTTAATTTCTCTGTGTCTCGCTTTCTTCTTCTATAAAAAGCGGATAAAGATGCCAATAATACTGCCTCAGCCTGGGTTTTTGAACAGTAAAGTAGGTAATGTACATAAAGTGTCTGGCAAGTAGCACTTAGTAAATACATAACATTAATCTTATGATAGAGCGGAATGTTATCTTTTTAATGAAATACTAATGAGAAGGGGCCGATTCTTGATACTGAGACCCCAGAGGAGACTGTGGGTGAGAGGATTGGCAGGGGCCGTCCCACAGCTGTGAGCTGTGAGACTGTGTCACCTGGCCAGCCCCCGACACTCCGGGGCTGCGGTCAGAGGTCATCTTTCTCTGCCGGCCAGTGTCCGAGGGCTCAGGCAGCCGCCACCCCAGCAGCGAAAAATGCAGCTGCACCCAGCACTGGTGCGACTCTTGTAGTTTATGCAGCACTTGACATGCATTTTCCTCTTTGCCCCTTTAAACAACGTTGCGAGGATAGGTTGTCATTCCCATTTTCCGAATGAGACTTTAGCTAAATGACTCACGCATGGTTGTGCTCCTGGGAAGATGCGGAATCTGTCTTCAGACCGAAGTCTTGGCCATGGAGGCATTTGGACATTGGCCACAAGAGCCTCTGAAACAGACTCTTCACCCAGCTCCTGAAAGCCTGGGGCCTGTAAGAATGACCAAGGGAACTTTTAACATGTGGATTCCTAGGCCCACGGCTGGAGGGTCTGAGGCCGGGAAGGGGCCTGGGAGTCTGCCAGCTTCATGGGCCCAGAGGTCCGTCAGCATCTTCCAGGTCCCGTCTGCTCTGCACTGCATTTGGCTGGCTTTCCTTCAAGATTATAGTTTGGATGTACGTTCATCTCTTAGTTTCACTGGACACAGAGCCAGATGGTTCTCCTCTAGCCCAGGAAACTACACTGGTAAGGGAGAGGGGTGAGTAAGACAGACAGAGTCATTGCCCTCAGGGGTTCGGAGACGGTGCCTTGCTGCAGTGCCACCAGGCTGGCACATTCGTCTGGAGCATCGGTTGCCCCAATCCTGCCCCTTCTGTGATTTTGCTTGTGAGTAGCTGTGTACGTAGCCCTGTATTTGTCAACAGCACAATCTGGGGAGACGTCTGATTCTGTGCTTATGAAGGTCCCGTGTTTGACTGACCCAGATTTAAATCACATAAAAGTCACGTGGAGTTAACAGGGACCCATACGTGTTCACATGTGACGCTTCCCCTTTATGTCATTTCCCCTGCACAGCATCGTCCTTTCCTCCCAAGCATGGTGGGAAATATCTCCCCACAGCATCTTGGATGATGAATGCTGTGACTGTGTGTTTGATCAGTGACGTTACCTATCAAGCTCTTTTGCTTATCTGTGTTACTGGATTCTCAGATCGACCCGGTGAGGTGGAGAGAAGAATTAGTTGTTTGTTTACAGAGAGGAGACAGAGGTTGAGGGAAGCTGGGCTTGACCGTTATTACCCAGCTCGTTGGTGGAGGAGCTGGAAGCAAAGCCCCTTCCTCTGGCCCCCGATGCAGGGCCGTTCCAGGGCCCGTCGAGCGAAGGTGCGGAGGCTGGAACCTGCCGGCCCTGAGCCGGGCCCCACACCATCAGCGTGGGCATGCAGTGCTCTCCGCGTAGTGGTACCTATGGACGACCGTGCTGCCTGGTCCCCAAAGCTGTGTTCTGAATACAAATGGTGGCAAGCTGAGCAAATCGCAGGGCGAGAGCCGCACGCCCATTAAGGATAGGTGACATGAGCACCTGTAAATCTGTCCACAGGCCTTACAGGGCAACACAGGCATGCACAACAGGAGACCAAACCCAGCAGCTGAACGCCTTTGAAATCCAACAAGAAAACTCATCTCAAGCAAGGGCTAGAGCTTCTATCAGAGAGAGATTAAACGTCAGGGTCTATTTCTACCGTTTTCTTCCTTAGCAGTTTTGACCTTCCTTTCCTAAAATAAGAGTTAATAACTGCATGTGTTTTTCAGAAGGTAAGCTAATTCCTTCTTTGTTCTGTTTGATCACCTCTATTGGAACACCTTTTTATTTGAACACATAAAATACCGGAGAGAGTCAGAGCAAGGCTGTGTGAACTGGTTAGTAACACACAGTTATTAACAGATAGATTCATTAGGGAATTTAAAGATACAGTTCCAGAGTGAACAGTGTCTAAAGCCCTATTCGAATATTTACTTTACCACCCAAGCAGCTGGAGATGGAGAGTATGATTCACCAGCTTTAGACGTGGCTTCACAGCAAATAAAGTAGTTTTATGAAAATCAATAGAGTGACTACAATTACCAAGTGCATTACTTGAAAGGTATTAAGCGCCATAAATCAAACATGTCAGCTGGAAAATAACGACCACGTTATGTGAGAATGAGAAAGCACGGTATCAGCCGAGGAATTGGCCAGAATCTCATTCTAAGGTTTCTTAGGAAAATAAGTAGTTGCTGCTTGTTTTTTGTTTTGTTTTTTGCATCACTTTTAAGGCCATTTGTCACAGTCTGACAAAGCAAAATATACAGTTTTGTAATCACTGACAGACAGTTGGAAGGGAGAAGAAATGAAGTCATGCTGAAAGGTTTGCCTGGAGTTGTCTTCACTCAGGTGGCAGAGGTAAGCCTGGCAGGGGAGGTCGTGCTCAGTGCAGCCCCCAGCTCGACCGAGCCCAGGCTGGGCCAGGACAGCTGAGGAGGGGAGAATCTGCAGGAAACCTCCACTGTGAGCACCCCTGTGCTGCTCACGGCCTTTCTACCACCCCCAGCGATGGCCACATGCTCAGGCCCACGAAGCCCCCTCGTCCTTCCATTTCTGACTGGTAGGAATTTCTGAAACGTGGTTCAGCCCCCTTGGGACTGCATGGCATCATCTCAAGAATTTGCAGGTCGCCTTCTCCAAGGTAAGCAACCTTAGTTTTTCCAGCTGTTCCTCAGCTCTCATGGTTTCCTACCCTTCACTTTTCTGTTTGGGTTTCACCAGATGGGCTCCAGTATCCACTTTCTCCTTGAAGGGTGGCGCCCACATGTGCAATGTCATGGTCAGCCTGACTCACGCAGAGGAAGGTGAACCTAATACTTTCCTCATTCCTGGTGTTTCATTTTGTGTAGCTAATGAACAACTTGGGGTTCTAAAACCTATCTTGTAATAAGCTATAATGGAAAAGAATCTAAAAAAGAATGTATATATCACTTTGCTGTACACCTGAAACTAACCAATCACTGTAAATCAAATATATTTCAGCCCTACTGTATAGCATAGGGATTCAATATCCTGGGATAAACCATAATGGAAACACTATAAAAAAGAATATATATATGTATAACTGAGTTGCTTTGCTGTACAGCAGAAATTAACACAACATTGTAAATCAATTATATTTCAATAAAAAATAAATTAAAAAAAAAAAGGGCTTCCCCGGTGGCGCAGTGGTTGAGAGTCCACCTGCCGATGCAGGGGACACGGGTTCGTGCCCTGGTCCGGGAAGATCCCACGTGCCGCGGAGCGGCTGGGCCCATGAGCCATGGCCGCTGAGCCTGCGCGTCTGGAGCCTGTGCTCCACAACGGGAGAGGCCGCAACAGTGAGAGGCCTGCATACCGCAAAAAAATTGGAGTGAAATCTTTAAATGTTGAAAGAAAACAATAACAAAAAACGCTGCCAAGCTAGATTTACGTATTCAGCAAAATTACCCTTTAAAAGTGAACAAAAAATAAATATTTTTTCAAACAAAACAAAACAAAAAGTATATTTCAATAAAAATTAAAAAATAAAGCCTGTAGGTGATTCATATGGATGAGATAACGCTGAATGACTCATTCAGTATTAACTGAGCCCTCACTATGTGTCAGGTGCTCTGCTGGGTGCATCTGTCGACCAGGACTCTCTAAGAGGGTGGATGATCTAAATGTAATGCATTAGAAACTGGCATGATGAAGGCTGGGGTCAGACGGAGGAGGGCACCTCCACCTGCCAGGCGGTATTGGTTATCTGAGTGGTGGGGCTGGAGGAGGACCGGGGGCCCAGGCGGCTTCTGGGAAGACGCGGAGCCGGGCTGGCTCGTGATGGACGGTGGGAGGTTAGGGAGACTAGCAAAAGCAGGAAGCAGAAGTGAATACCTGGGACGCCACGCACCTGAGCGCTGGTGGTCGCCAGTGCTGGGAGATGGAAGAAGAGGCTTGAGAGGAACCTGATGTCGTCGTTGCCAGAGGATTTGGATTTTATTCTGAGCACAAAGGGAAAGCACTGGACGCTCTGCTGAGCACTTGTGGGAAGCCTCCAGGGGAGCAGGCGTGGGGATCCGCCAGAGCCCTGCGCTGGCAGAGCGGGGACCACAGGACACAGAAGGCGGACACCGGGCCTGAGTGACACGGCGCCTGGGGAGCTTCTATACAGCTTTATACGGTAATACAGGTTGCTTTGGGTGCTGAGCTCTCCGGGCACAGGAAAGGTTAATCCAGCTCAGTGTCATCCGGCTCCTAGCGCAGACCTCCCGGAGAATGATGAGTTAGAATCCTCAGTGATCTTAGTAATGGGCTCATTTTAGTTTGCAAATATCAAATTTTAGTAATCTTCGTAACTAATTTAGCAGTTACTGTAAGTAACTCTCTTTTTCAGAGACTCTAAAAAGGAGGGTCTCTGGAGCTGCTCATCATTTTATTTGTCTCTAAGCATCAAAGCCAGGACCTGCAGTTTGGGAATACTTTGAAGACTCTCAGGGGGTCTTTTGTAATAGACAACAATCCTCCAGATGGACACTCTTGAATTAATTTGCAGTCGTTTGCCTTGTCACTTAACCCATTACGAGCCATAAAATTGCGTTGCCGCCTCTTCCCCCGTTCTCCGTCTTGTCCACAAATACCTCACGAGAGACTTTGTTATAATTTCTTCAGGCACCATCAGCTCGAGCTGGTGTATTAACTACACCTAATATTTATTAAGCGCTTTACATGGACGATTGTCCTTTAATGCTCGGAGCACCTCTGTTGGGGACGTGATTTTAGCGCGAAGCTTGGGGGAGGTAAGTAACGGCACAGGGTCTGCGAGCTAGTGGGAGGGCAGGATCCACAGGGGACCTCGGAAAAATGGTCCTTGTTCGCTCTGCTGAAGAGTTTCACGCTTCCTGGAGGGAGCAGAAATGAGAATGTGCGAGTCTTCCTGACCTTGGCAGAGAAAAAGGGCTCTGTTCTTCCCTCACGCCCAAAGGTATTCCCCTGTAGCCCAGATGGGGCGCTGGTTGCTGTCTGCATCCTGGTCGCCCCGCGGGGCTCATCATCTTTCGACCCGGCTGGCTGGTCCTCTCCCTGCAGCTGCTGGTCCCTGGAGCCCCAGTGGCCCTTGGGGGGACGGACACCTCCATCCGGGATAACCCCTACTGCCTCACCCTCGCTGAGACATGGGGTGGCCTCGGGCTGCCCTCTGGGGTCAGGCTGGGACCCGTCTTAGGGTCTCTTCTCCGGGGAAGCTGCTCCTTTGCTCTTTCTCTGGGCTGGGACTTCTCTCCTCTCATCTGCCTTCTCATCCCTCTGATTCCACCAGGGCCCCCTCCCTGCTCCCATCTCTCTCAGTCTATTTCCTCTTCTTTGTCTCTCTGCCCCTTACCTGCGCCCGCCACATCTAGATTCACACCCACCCCCCTCCTCTGCCGTCTGGGAACTTTTGTTACACAGATGCAAGATTTACCCTCTCTGGGACTTCCCTGGCCGGCCAGTGGTTAAGACTTCATCTTCCAATGCAGGGGATGCGGGTTCGATCCCTGGTCGGGGAACTAAGATCCCACATGCCTCGAGACCAAAAACAAAAACTGAAGCAATATTGTAACAAATTCAATAAAGACTTTAAAAATGGTCCACATCAAAAAAAAAAAAAAAAAAATTTGCTCTACATCTTCTTTCCTCCTCTGCCCAGTCTGCACAGGAAATATGGTCGGCCTGTCAATACTTGTTCTTACTAAGAATCTACACTGGTTCCCAGTGATCCAGGTGTCCTTTCCTAAGCCTTCCCAAACCATCCTTTGGAGAAGTAATCTTGGAATCTAGCTGCAGTTTATAGTACAAATGTCTACAGTTCATTAAATTTCTAGTTTTGACAAAAATGAGAACAATTTTTGCCCATCTTCAGGCATGGAGCCCAGGCAGTGGGTCAGGGACCTTATCTGCTGGTCTTCCCACCTCTGGGACATAATTCATCAAGACCCAAGACTGAAGCCACGGAGAGCGCTAGAGGGTGCCTGACAGCCTTCCTCAAGCCCCCAACCCCTCTTAACAATGTTCTGTTTTGTTGGGAGAAGTTCACTCCCATCGACAGAGAAACCGAGAGTAGAGTGTCAGGGGCAGGCGTTTGGTGTCCTGCTGCAGCACACCACGCACCCCAAATCGATAGTTTGCATTTACCCCATGGAGACTGGCTTAGTTAACCCTTTTAGTTTACAGCTGAGGCAACCAATGAGCGCCAGAACTAGAATCCATGTTTCTTGCCTCCTAGTCATACAACTTTCCATTTTTAAATTAAGTTTTGCTAACATGTCTTCAAATTGAATATATGTTGATTAAACACATTATATGCATTTGGAACTTTAGGTCATCAAAGAGTTTTCCAATTCTTTCTTATTTAAAGGAATTTATTTAGGGACACCTTCCCAATTTATCTCATACTATGTAGCAAAACAAATGCAATATTCAAAGATTGTGGAGAATAGTAAAGATGACACATTGGCATATATTTTGGTATCACTGGGGTCTTAGCTGTATTGGGGACGATGGTACTGGTCTTTGAGTTTACAAAGAACATTGATAGAATAGCCCCTTAAAACCCATTCTTTGAAATTCAGCTTGAAATACAAAAACATAATTAAATATAGATATAATAATGTGTTATTTTATTCTGAAATCGTGCACCTTCAGCAAGATGGTCATCCACAAAATCCTTCCATCACAAAATGGGAATGAGAACTTTCTCAGTGGGTGTGTCCCAGGATTGATATGAAACGTGGACCAGTGATGAGTGATGGGGGTGCTAATGGAGACCTCAACACAGGTGTTTCCTTAGTGCCTTTCACAGGAGGAACCTCAGGTTTATCTGAGGCTGTTCCTTTAGAGGGCCTGGGGGTAGGTACAGGAAGGTAAAATCCTACTGGATGATGGGCACAGTAAGGCCGTGACTGCAGAGCCAGAAGAGAATGGCTCTCCTCACCACACATGCACTCAAATCCATCCTAATCTGTGGGTGAAAAGTTCCATTATGGTGGAATTTCATCCTTTAATATTTATTGGCTCTTCAAATAAAGGAAGAGAGCAGTGGATTAGATTAAGAAATAAGATGTGATTGCCATGGCAAGTAGAATTCCTGCGAGGGGTGTGCTCTGTTGCTGGGATGGAAGAAACACAAGGCAAGGAGCTGAGGGCAGCTTCCAGGAGCTGAGGATGTTCCTTGGTTGACAGCCAACAGGACAACGGGGACCTCAGTCCTACAACCACTAGGAAATGAGGGAGCTTGGCAGAAATTATTCTAGTTGAGGCTCTAGATGACATCTCTAGCTGACATCTTGGTTTCAGCCTGGGGAGACCCTAAGCAGGGGACCCAGCTAAACTGTGCCAGACTCCTGACCCCTGGAAATGATGAGATAATGCACCTGTGTTGTTGTAAGCTGCTAACTTTATGGTAATTTGTTACACAGCAATAGAAAATGAATACAACTATGCTCAGGTTTTCTCTGAAATTAACTGGGTTTTCCTTAGGTCCATTTAACAGTACTCTGAACCCACTAAATGGAAGAGTCAGCCTTACAGCAGGGCTCAGTGATGGTAGAAAGCCAACTTGGAGGTGAAAGTTGGTGTGACAAACCTAGAAAATCTTTAGCTATCACTATGGGATAAGCATAGTGATCATGTGCATGGACATTGGAATCTAGACTCTCCCACCTTGCTATTTATTTATGGGGCATTGGTTAAGTTACTAAAGCCCTTGTCTAAATTGGGATACAGATATTTACCTCGTATATATACTTGTGCAGTTTTAGTGAAATACAGCATTTAGCACAGTGCCGGCACATAGTAAGGATTTAATACTGATCACTATTATTATTGTTCTAATTAAAAAGGAAAAGCTGTGGGGATCATTAAAGGACCACGATAGCAAGAAGGAGAAAAAAAAGCAAAGCACACCCAGGGGAAAATGCATCTATGTGCCAGGTTTTGCTGTGTGTCACCAGCTATCACAGGTACACAGCAGCCAGATTTTGTTCATGGGAAAACCTTCAAAGAGCCTGGAGACAGAGCGAGTAGCATTTTTTTTTTTTGCAGTGAAATAGATTGCATCCCCAGGTTATGGGTCAGTCACCCAAGGCTTATTCAGATTCTGTTCCTGTTTTGAATTTAATGTTCCGTCTATCTCACTGAACCCGAGGCCACTCAGAAGTGAAGCTGAAACTACAGATGATGAAGCAGTGGAACGCACAGGAGAAAAGCGAAGGGAGTCCCAAGACACGGCTTTCCGACCTGACTCCATTGGCGGAAGGTTCTGGGGGCATCACCTCTAACAGGGAGATCGTGTCTCTCTATTCATACGGGACTTCAGAAACACAGGAGGGGAAGGGGAAAAAAAGACTTGGTATCTAGAGATTTTTTTCCCCCCAAATGTAATGGGCCCAATGCACGCCACCTTTCCAAACACTGGAACAGGGAATAACACGCGGAGGTTAAACCCATTAATGTTTTATGTCCATGTATTTCTGATAGAATTTGGTTATAAAATGGAAGATGTTTGAATGTTTATGAATTTAGTGTTAGATGCATAAACGTATACGAATGGGTACAAATAGAATGTAGTCAGTGTTTTTTAAAATTGCAGTATAGGTGATTTACAGTGTTGTGTTAGTTTCAGGTGTACAGCAAAGTGACTCAGTTGTGCATGTATATATATCTTTTCATATTCTTTTCCATTATAATTTATAACAAGATATTATAGAGTTCCCTGTGCTACACGGTAGGTACTTGTTCATCTGTTCTATATATAGTAGTGTGTACAAGTTAATCTCAAACTCCTAATTTATCTCCTCCCTGGCGCTGCCCCCGCTACCCCCTCTGCTAACCATAAATTTGTTTTCTACGTCTGTGAGTCTATTTCTGTTTTGTAAATAAGTTCATTTGTATCATATTTTAGATTCCACATGTAAGCAATGTCATATGATATTTGTCTTTCTCTGTCTGACTTACTTCACTTAGTATGATCATCTCCAGGTCCATCCATGTTGCTGCAAATGGTACAATTTTTTTTTTTTTAATTTCTGAAAAGTCTCTAAGGTGTTGTCAATTTATTCTTTTCTAACCTTCAAAGACATTCATTTTGTTTCAAGAGTATCTACACTGTAGGTGGTATCTGTATGGATATTAAATGTTAGTTTTCTCTAACATCACCAAACACAGGAAAAAATATCACTTTAACATTTTCATCTTACACAAAATATTTATTACTTAGTGTCTCTCTTTAAATACAAAAAACATTAAGAATTGAGCAACCCTCAAGGACTAGTTCTTATCTTGTTTTTTTTCATATCTTTTCCACGGCCCTCTCTAGAGCCACAGAGTACTGGCCAGTGTCTGTGGAAGGAATGAAATATTTCAGACTCTGTTCTCCAAGAAGGAGGCTGCACTGAGATGCAAAGCCCGGCGGCCACCTTCACAGGGTCTTGGCAAAATCACAGCCCCTGTGCTGTGGTTTCCTGTGTGAAAAACAAGATGACAGACCTGTTCCCTTCTAACTCCGCCATATGGGATTTTAATGAAGCAAGGAAAATTCCCTGAAGTAGGAGAATCGAGTTTTTTATGAATATGCAAGAGAATACACACCATACAACTAGTAGGGCTTGTGGAGTGTGTGTGTGTAGAGGGGGGCTTTCAGGCTGACTCTTGCATTTTTGACTAAATCTGCTTCAGAGATGCCAAAGAGCTATCAAAAGTGATCTGTTGAAGAAAGCCTCTTTTCCTCTCCTTGAAAAAGTAACCTGTGATCTACTGGCAATGATTTCAGAGGACATTAATTGTAGGTCACGTGCGTTAGTGGGAGAATGTGTGCGCGTGCATGCTCACCTGCCATCACATTCCTATTTGTATTGTTATAATTATGATCAAGGGAATCATTGCCATCAAACTCCTGTGGCAACAGTTCACTCACAGAGCCTTACTTTTTTTTTTTTTTTTTCGTGTTTTATGTCTGAAAAGGAGGGATGCGGGAGAATTACTCTTCTTTCCAGCTGCTTTGTCCTCAGTATCAAGCATAACAAGTTTCAAGAGCAAAGGAGGAATGTGAAGGGTGGGAGTAAAAGGAATCACCCCTTGAAAACTAATGTCAAATGATAAAAATAAGTTCCTAAAAGACAAAGCACCTTTTGATGCAGAGCAAGCTTTGATTCCAACAGTGCTGGCTCTTGCTGGAACCAGCACAGAGAAATGAAAGCCTTGGCTATTTCAACTCTTAGAAACACCTACCCCAGAAAATGCTGCTGGAACCAGTTACCAGACATGTTACGGGTTTCTGCCATGTGCTCTGCCAAAGTTGCCATCTGCTCAGAGACACCCAGCACTGACCTGTTGGCTTCCTGACCTGCACAGTCCCGGGTTAGGATGCAGCCCCTCATACAGCCAGATTGCCCCCACCCCATGCCCCGAGCTAATTTCACACTGAGATGGCTTAGATAGCTAATGGGTGAGCTGGACTGCAGCACATCCAGAAAATGAGGTCACGTGAGCCGCCAGCCCTCCAGTCTCTCTTGGGTAATGAGCCGCCGAGAAATGCATTGAATGGGTCCACATTTAAGAAGACATCGACAAATATATAATTTTTTACAACTGTGGCTTGTACCTGACCATGGAAAAAAGCTTTCCAAATGAAAAATTATAAACCCTGATGTTGTGAAACAGAACTGTCATCCTCAAGTTATTTGGAATCAGGTCACTGGAAAGACAGACCAAGTTACTTCTCAGAAAAATGGCTTGAATGTGAAAGGGGGTCAGAATCCTGGATGTTCCAATACCAGATCTTTGCCCACTGGACACACTGATTCTTTTAGAGTTTTTTGTTTGCTAAGGAAGATGTGAATGACCTCTTTGAGAAACTGCAGCAGGGTAGGGGGATGAAAGGCATTTGGGGATGGGCAGAGGAGATGTGGGTGGGCCTTCTGGTCAACTCATTACCAGCCCTGTCTCTTGGAGCTAGTTTCTTAACCTCTGTGCATCTCAGCATCCTTATCTGTAAAACAAAGGTGAGAGTACCCTTCCGATCTACCTCATAGAGTTTTGAAAGTTGAAAAGATAATACATATAAAAGTCTTTGATACATATAAAACCCTTCCCTACAACACTGCAGGGTAACAAGCACTGAATGCTTTTAAGACTGCAAAGTCATTTGTGTATGATCATACTTTTGTACTGCTTAGCAAAAGATTCTTAAGAGAGCATATCCAGACTCTGAAATCAGCACTCAGAGAGATTGTGTGGACCTCAATAAAAGCTCAGATTGAACCAAACCATTTCCTTGCCTTATTCCAAACTTCCAGGTGGCTGAGGCTCATGCTTTCTTGAGTCCCCATATGGGGCATTCAATATATTTAGTGCTACTCAGAGGATATTAAAGCTTCTCCTTCCTGTGTCCAGATTTTGGACATTGACTTCAGAGATTTAGCTGGCAAATGTTCTCTTCAACCCTGGCTGATAATAGAAAAATGCTCCCGCTTTTTAGGATTTTTTAAGATTGTAACAATTGTTATCTACAATCTCTGGCCTCACAAAGCATATTTTCATTTTCAAAATTACCCAGCAGATTTCCAAGGCCTAATTTGGAATGTTACACAAAAGACGTTTTTGGAAGGAGTAGTATGAAATATGAAGTATTCTATCCTAACACACTTTTGAGCTTTGGAACCTTTGCAAAATGCTTAGATCCCTGCAAACTAAATTAAAGTTTCCCGTGCTCCTGATTTAGGGATTAAGTGTAGAAATTCTGACTTGGAACACTGGGTAGCATAAAAGTCTTAGCCATGTTTTGAGAACATTAAGACTTGGATGATGGAAAACAAAACTACAGCTGTCTCAGAGGAAACTTACCAACTTTTTAACATAATTCTCTTGAAACCAGAATTTTAATTCTTCTCGCTAATAATTGAAAACAAGTCTTATTTTATAAAAACGGAAGATAAGCATATATAATACCTATGCCACAAGCTTGAAAATATATGCTGGGGGACAAAAAAGGTTGTTTCTGTTTTATTACAGATTCTTAGGTTGGGTGTAATCAACATTTGTTTTACTGACCCTTTAGGAATTTAATTACTTGCTGTAGTCTCCAAAGAATAAGCAAGTGGCCCCCTGTATTATTAAAATAGCTAATCTACATCCCAGCTTTGTCGTCTTTTCTTTCCAATATGCTTGATAACATTTCTCCCGAAAGGATCATTTGTGTACTCGTGGTATGTAAAATACAGGAATTGGCAGAGAGAGCTATAATTGAGGGAAAATATTACTTTGGCCCTCTCCTTTGGAAGGTCCCCATTTGAGGGTAACTTGCATTATTCTCTAGAATTATCCCCCAATCACCCTCTGTGCCACCTGGAAAGTCGGAAGCCCTGCTTTCCAATATGTGCGCTGATGAATGTAGGTTCTTGGAAATTCTCACAGCCTCATATAATTAAAGGGAGTCCTTTTTTGGCTCCTTTGCTCAACTCGAAAGCAGAGCTCAGTTGTAACTTCCAGTACCCTAGTGGCTCCTTATGACACCCACATATACGTGCTACCTAGTCCCTAGGTAGCATCCCACCTGGGTGTAAAATGAGAAATCTGAGTTACCAGAGAATTCGGGTCTTTTTGGTCTTGTGCTAAGGAGGTAATAGATCTAGATTTAGAACTGCAGAGCTGGAGGGAAGCTTACAGATGATAAAGTCCAATTCCTCATTTTAAACAAAAGCATCTAAGGCCCTAAGAAGTTAGGTGGTCTGCTCAAGGCCACAGAGAGGATGTCTAGTGTTGGTGGCTTTTTTTTTTTTTCATGTAATAATTAACATTTTCTACCTGGAGACTTTACTGACAAGTTTCCATAAAGGAGGGAAAATATTCTAGTTAAAACCCATCCAGCCAATCAACCAACCAACCAACCTGAAGCCCCTTGTTTCTGTGTGTGTGTGTAAATATACTATATATGCCTCTGTGGTCTACTGTGCACTTGCAGAGATGGGCTGACTGTATGGAGAGGGAGGGGCTATGTCTAGGAATTCTCGTGTGTATCATTAGCATCATACAGGATACTGAATTTCCTGCCAAGAACACTCATTACTCCTTGAGGATCAATGAAGGGTATGTGGGTATAGACAGACAGCAAAATAACTGTTCAAATGATTTTGAGATCCTGTTTTGCAACTTCTGTTCATAGCTTTCATTCATGTGTATGTATCATCATTCCCAACATTTTGGATTTCTACAGCTCAACTGGGTCTCATGAGATAACATAATCACTAAAAATGGGAACACAGAATTAGTGACAGATTAGCACTTAAAGTAATGATAACAATGATTGAATAAAATCAGTAAAAACTATGCATCTGCACATTTTGAATGGCGAAGTAAGAGTGGACATTCAAATCACATATGATGCCATGATCGTGATGTCACGATTTTTCATTTTTGCACATTTTGGGTTGTGCCCTGAAACAACATGAAACAAACCCAAATTTGTTTCTTCTTGATGTATTCTTTTCTTTCCCCACTCTTTGAACCTTTTGATGATCACAAAACAACTGATAGACTTTTCCTGGGGAACAACGGAACAACTTTTTTTTTTCTTTTGGGGTGTGTGTGTGTGTGGTTTGTGTTTTTTACCTTGATGGTTTGGCATCCAATGTTTTTTGTTTGTTTGTTTTGCGGTACGCGGGCCCCTCACTGTTGTGGCCTCTCCCGTTGCGGAGCACAGGCTCCGGACGCGCAGGCTCAGCGGCCATGGCTCACGGGCCCAGCCCCTCTGCGGCATATGGGATCTTCCCGGACCGGGGCACGAACCCGTGTCCCCTGCATCGGCAGGCAGACTCTCAACCACTGCGCCACCAGGGAAGTCCTGGGGAACAACTTTTAAAGATGTGTTATTGTCCACAGAGGTACCACAGTGACACCAGCAACCTACCCCTTTTCACCCCATCTCTCTCACACAAGGGGTGTGACATCCTGCACTTGATGCTTCCCATGCGCATCTGGTTCCTCTATGCTGCCACCAGCTTGTTTTGTAGCCTTTATTTTTGTAACTCTAACAATAAGACTAATGATAAATTCTAATAATAAAATATTCAGTGCACAGACTGAAGAAGAAGTAACTGCTTAATTACTAGTCTTAAAATCATGTCCCTACTGTGAATAAATGATGAATAAACAAAATGCATACGTACCTTGGCTTTCAAAAATCAGCTTTAATCAGTTGTTTTCTGGAAAAGCTATAATACTCTGATCATCTCCCAAGGGTATTGTCTTGTTCAGTTAAAGCGACACACATATTTAGTGTCTCAAGTTAGAAAGTCTTGAAATAGAGATTTTTATAGTGCACTACATACACAAGGGCCAAACCTTAGCAAAACCATTTTAGTGAAAACAATGACCATAAATACTTTTGTACAATAAATACTATTGCCTGGGCGTTTTCATTATTGAAATGTCATGACTGATATAAAATCATAAATAATTCATATACTATAGAAAGGAGGCCTTAGGGAGAGGGAAATTGCTTCTCTCTCCATGTGTGCGTGTGTGTGTGTGTGTGTATGTTTGTATGTGTGTGCATATGTATGTATGCGTATGTGTATAACTTATTTTCTTTCACAGAAGCCTATATGGATAAAACAATTTAATCTGCTATATTCTTGTTGCAAAGTGATTAATTTATGAAGAAATCAATAAATCCAAAATAGTCTGTCTTGAAAAGCTGTCTGAACAGATGGAAGAATATGAGAGAACATCCTGCTGGTTGGGGAGGGGCTGAAGGGGAGGAGAAACAGCGGGGAAGAGAGACAGCCCCTTCCTGGGGAAGGAATTTGTATCTTGTTAATTCCAGTAGAAATTCTGTGATTCTTTCGTCACCACCCTCTGTTTCGCCCAAATAGACAACACTTTAACCCTTCTTTCCTCTCTTCTTGAATTGATATATTTCTATGATAAAGCTATTTTGTTTTACATTGAAGGTGTGGAAACACATCACAATATAATTTAAAGCTATGTAAGACATTGTTATTCCAGATGTAGAAAGAAGGCTTTGAATACTGATTCTCTCATTATCTTCACAGTTTCTTTGTCTTAGTTTAAAGGGGAAATGTTGTGTTATGCTGTAGAGATATCAGTGCCGGCGTTGAGCTGATGATGATGATGTGTAATGTATATTTCCAGTTTCCTGTGAAATTGCCTATGATGGGGTCGAAATTCTCAGGACACTCAGAACCATCCGACTCAGATTTAGTCGACCAGGTGAAAACAAAGATGGCTGCTGTGGGCAGGGGGAGGGTAAACCACACTCAGGTTTGAGAATTATGATGGTACATAAATTGACTTGTGAGGTTTGGATTTATCGAAGCTGTCTGAAAATATAGACTCCTGCTATTAGAAAGTATAACAGCAAGTCGATTTTCCCCAGCTTTGGATCTTAATTTTTCCTATGACACTATATTGTGATAAGTGGGACTTGAAAGCACTGAGCTTCATCTGGCTTATTGTATATTTATTACATCTAAATAATTGGTGAAAAATACTTTCTCTCCTTAGTAGAAATACACTAAATATTTTATGTATTCTACATTTGAAATGGAAGGAGTTCTAAGAAAATAAATCCTGGATCATTTCCAAAAAGTGATAATAACAACATTATGAGATCCATTATAGTCATTTGTAAATATAAGTATGATAAATTCAACAGCTGCTTGAATGAACTTAGGATGGTTGCATTTTATTAATGAGGGAAGTTGTTCATTGCAGCACTTGGAATAATGTAATATCGGCTTGGTCTTGACCTGTTAATTGATCAAAAAATCTAAGCAGAGTAAATCTAAATAGTATCTTCCTACACAATAATTTAAAAACCACTCACTTGCTTTCCATGCTGTCTCTGCTTATTGACTTCAATACATAACAGGATGTGGAATCACGTACACAGCTTTCCATTAGCATTGTGTGAAGTGCCAGGGTTCACCCCAGACATGAGTCTCTGAAGAGTATCTTGAAGCCACAGCTGCTGGAATGCACTTCCAAATGATATCCAGGCTGATTTGCAACTTCTGTTTGTAACTCTATGTACTGGTATGAATACATCATTATTCATTGTTACTATATCAATTTTAATACAATAGTTTGTCTAGACCCTTGTTATCATTCCTATGTCATAATATAACTTATAGAACATTGTAACAGTAAAAATTACAGATTGCATTTCAGAATAATTAAAATTAGTGGAAAGTAGTAGACAGAATTTTGTAGGTTTTTCTTTTTCTTTTTCTTCTTTTGATCAGAGAGGTTTATTGTGGGGCGAAGCAAGGAGAATGGGTGGCTCATGCTCAAAAAATCTGAACTCATGATTTTGTGCATTTTGGAAGGCCCAAGGAAAGATGGCCTTGCATCTATTCTCATGGGCAGTCAGCAAGCTGTATCAGTTCCCAGCCTGCAGTGCTGACAACTCTGGATGATGGCTGTGCTGAGTGCCAATGCCACAGGGCTCACCTTTTGGATGAAGGTGGGTGGGATGAGCATCTCCCATCTGAGCAAGTAGATCCTCCTTTTAGTTCCTCTGGGTCCAAAGTAGGAAGTTGTTTTAGGTCCACATCCAGGCTCCGTGTACTGAGACACGTGGGTGAAAAGACGGTGGATTCATCCTTGTTTTGAATCACCTCTACTCTTGTCCTTGTTCTCTCCAGTTCAACCATGAGCAGTGGTGGCTTCTCTAGAATGCAAGAAGCCATATTGCCTTAGGAAGGGTCAATGGTTTTGCTTTGAGTAGGAGATTCATGTTGCATCTTTTCAGGAAGTGAACAGATGCTTTCGTCACTGATCACAAGGAGGGTGTATGGACACAATTAGAACCGTGTGTCCCTTCAGGGTTTCGTTCCTTTCTCTCTGGTCATGTCAGCTCTTGCCTCTGGGCTGGCCTTGAATCCCATTGTGCACAGGAAGTGCTCCCTGCAGCTCCCAATGTGCACACTCCCTTCTGAGCCTTCTGATAAATCCTCAAAGTAACCTTATGAGATACATGCCATTGTGATCCCTGTGATACGTACGAGGAACCTGAGGCCCGGAGAAGCCATGAAACTTACCCAAAGTCACACACAGGGAGTGAGGATTCAAGCCAGGTTTTGGCTTCTGTTCTCTGCAAATTTATTTTATTGGAGTAAAGTTGATTTATAATGTGTTAATTTCTACTGTACAGCACAGTGATACAGTTATACATATACATACATTCTTTTTCATATTCTTTTCCATTATGGTTTATCCCAGGATATTGAATATAGTTCCCTGTGCTCTACAGTAGGACCTTGTTGTTTATCCATTCTCTATATACCAGTCTGCATCTACTAACCCCAAACTCCTCCTCCATCCCTCCCCCACCTCCCTCCCCCTTAACAACCACAAGTCTGTTCTCTATGTCTATGTTCAGACCCCTCTTCTGAACTCATGTTTCTAATAAGATGACTGGCCTTGACCCAAGGAGGGCAACTTTGGTGGTCGTCTGTCTGCCAGGCACTCACAGTGGGCCTGGAGGTGGGGGTCACCTTTGAAAGAATATTCTGAGGGAAAAGCTATGGTGTTTAAAATTTTTATTTTATTTTTTAAAATTCAAGATAGCTCTTGTGGGTTAAAAGGTTAAAATGTATGAAGAAAATGCTCATTAAGCAGCTTGGAGATAAGCAGCTTGGAGAGGAATCTGCCAGCAGAAATGGAATCCTATTTTCTTTAACAAAAACCTTTGTGAGAGGTTTGGAATAGACTTGTTTTATTGTTGAAAAGCCAAGATTCTTCTCCAGATAATAATAATGATGATATGAAAAGTGCATTACATATGTTGGAAATTTAATGCTCTCAACAACTTTATGAGCTAAGCACCACAGAATGTTCATTCTGCAGACAATATGAGGCTTAGAAACATTGAGTAACTTACCCAAGTACACACAGGGAGTAGAGAGGGACAAAGTTGATGGTCCAACTCAAATCTCATTTGATTCCCAAAACCAGGCTCTTCAGTACAGACCTAGCTGCCTCTTCAGTCATGAAGAGGCTATCCTAAGTTTGGAAGACCAAGTTGCCTTTAACCAGGGAATTTAGCTTCGAAGGGAAAACATGGATGTTTCTGTATTTACCAGTGGCATCAAAATACCCTGAGACTTTTTCTTCACTGGTTTTCAAAAAGTAATAAGAAAGGTGCTATGGCAGCATCATATCCAGGTCGGAGTTACTGTGAGCTGTGGGGATAGCCACTGTTGAATTTATCTTCATGTCCCTGGCACCTAGTGCAGTGCCTGTCATGTCTAGTCAATGGTGTGTGCTGAATGAATGTCCAAATGAATGAGCTCTCCCCTCATTATCCTCCTGCTTATCTAATGATTTGGGTTTTAGTCTAACTTTTTGACTCATTAATACATTTACATGGTTCAAAACCTCAAAGACACAAGACAGCATACAGTGAAATCTCCCTGCCTGCCCGTGCCACTGTGTTCCAGCGACCCAGCTCCTCTCTCCACGGGCAATCATGTTATTGCTTTCTTGCATCTACTTCCATAAATTTAATGCATATTTAAGCAAAAATCAACATATATCCCTTTAACACAATCTGGTTCTTAAAAACAATATATTCATTATAAAGATGTAAGGCTTATTAAAAATTTGAACTATGCAGGAAAGTAGAAAGAGAAAAAAATTCTAATATCTCAATAATTCATTAGAAACCTTGCAGGGTATTTTCTTCCACCAGATGGAATTATTACGTCCCCTTTAGTTACTCTGTTTCCCTGACTCTATGTCTAATCCAGGTATTCACAAAGCCTGGCCAGGTTTCAGTGGACTTGCACTTCACTTTGGCCACTGCAGTGGAGGACACTTCTCATGGTGACTCAGGAGGTGGGGACTTCCAGCGTCTGGAGTCTCCTGCTTTCTGACACAATCCGTGGCAGGAGGGGTACATGGAAGACACTGTTAAGTATTTTGCAACCTGCATCTTGACGGGGTCCTTTTTTTTTTCTTTACATCTTTATCGGAGTATAATTGCTTTACAATGTTGTGTTAGTTTCCGCTGTATAACAAAGTGAATCAGCTATACATATACATATATCCCCATATCCCCTCCTTCTTGCATCTCCCTCCCACCCTCCCTATCCCACCCCTCTAGGTGGTCACAAAGCACTGAGCTGATCTCCCTGTGCTATGCGGCTGCTTCCCGCTAGCTATCTATTTTACATTTGGTAGTGTATATATGTCAATTCTACTCTCTCACTTCATCCCAGCCTCCCCTTCCCCACCATATCCTCAAGTCTGTTCTCTTCATCTGCGTCCTTATTCCTGCCCTGCCACTAGGTTCATCAATACCATTTTTCTCGACTCCATATATATGCATTAGCATATGGTATTTGTTTTTCTCTTTCTTACTTACTTCACTCTGTATGATAGACTCTAGGTCCATCCACCTCACTACAAATGACTCAATTTCATTCCTTTTTATGGCTGAGTAATATTCTATTGCATATATATGTCACATCTCCTTTATCCATTCATCTGTTGATGGACATATAGGTTGGTTCCATGTCCTGGTTATTGTAAACAGTGCTGCAATAAACATGGTGGTACATGTATTTTTTTTTTTTTTTTTTTTTTTTTTCACTATTGCGGCCTCTCCCATTGCGGAGCACAGGCTCCAGACACACAGGCTCAGCGGCCATGGCTCACAGGCCCAGCTACTCCGTGGCATGTGGGATCTTCCTGGACTGGGGCACGAACCTGTGTCCCCTGCATCAGCAGGCAGACTCTCAACCACTGCGCCACCAGGGAAGCCCCCATGTATCTTTCTGAATTACAGTTTTCTCAAGGTATATGCCCAGTAGTGGGATTGCTGGGTCATATGGTAGTTCTATTTTTAGATTTTTAAGGAACATCCATACTGTTCCCCATAGTGGCTGTATCAATTTACATTCCCACCAACAGTGCAAGAGGGTTCCCTTTTCTCCACACCCTCTCCAGAATTTATTGTTTGTAGATTTTTGGATGATGGCCATTCTGACTGGTGTGAGGTGGTACCTTATTGTGGTTTTGATTTGCATTTCTCTAATGATTAGAGATGTTGAGCACCTTTTCATGTGTTTGTTGGCAGTCTGTATGTCTTCTTTGGAGAAATGTCTATTTAGGTCTTCCACCCATTTTTGGATTGGGTTGCTCATTTTTTTGATATTGAGCTGCATGAGCTCTTTGTATATTTTGGAGATTAATCTCCTGTCAGTTGCATCATTTGCAAATATTTTCTCCCATTCTGAGGGTTGTCTTTTCATCTTGTTCATGGTTTCCTTTGCTGTGCAAAAGCTTTTAAGTTTCATAAGGTCCCATTTGTTTATTTTTACTTTTATTTCCATTACTCTAGGAGGTGGATCAAAAAGGATCTTGCTGTGGTTTATGTCATAGAGTGTTCTGCCTATGTTTTCCTCTAAGAGATTTATAGTCTCTGGCCTTATATTTAGGTCTTTAATCCATTTTGAGTTTATTTTTGAGTATGGTGTTAGGAGGTGTTCTAATTTCATTCTTTTACACACAGCTGTCCAGTTTTCCCAGCACCACTTATTGAAGAGGCTGTCTTTTCTCCATTGTATATTCTTGCCTCCTTTGGCAAAGATAAGGTGACCATATGTGCATGGGTTTATCTCTGGGCTTTCTGTCCTGTTCCATTGATCTATATTTCTGTTTTTGTGCTTGTACCATACTGTCTTGATTACTGTAGGTTTGTAGTATAATCTGAAGTCAGGGAGCCTGATTCCTCCAGCTCCGTTTTTCTTTCTCAAGATTGCTTTGGCTATTTGGGGTCTTTTGTGTTTCCATACAAAATTGTGAACATTTTTGTTTTAGTTCTGTAAAAAATGCCATTGGTAATTTGAAGGGATTGCATTGAATGTGTACATTGTTTTGGGTAGTATAGTCATTTTCACAATGTTGATTCTTCGAATCCAAGAACATGGTATATCTCTCCATCTGTTTGTGTCATCTTTGATTTCTTTCATCAGTGTCTTATAGTTTTATGCATACAGGTCTTTTGTCTCCTTAGGTAGGTTTATTTCTAGGTATTTTATTCTTTTTGTTGCAATGGTAAATGGGAGTGTTTCCTTAATTTCTCTTTCAGATATTTCATCATTAATGTATAGGAATGCAAGAGATTTCTGTGCATTAATTTTGTATCCTGCTACTTTACCAAATTCATTGATTAGCTCTAGTAGTTTTCTGGTGGCATCTTTAGGATTCTCTATGTATAGTATCAGGTCGTCTGCAAATAGTGACAGTTTTTCTTCTTCTTTTCCAACTTGGATTCCTTTTATTTCATTTTCTTCTCTGATTGCCGTGGCTAAAACTTCCAAAGCTATGTTGAATAATAGTGGTGAGAGTGGACATCCTTGTCTTGTTCCTGATCTTAGAGGCAATGCTTTCAGTTTTTCACCATTGAGAATGATGTTTGCTGTGGGTTTGTCATATATGGCCTTTATTATGTTGAGGAAAGTTCCCTCTATGCGAGGGGGTCCTTTTGAAGCATCTGTTCCCGTTGGCAGAGATCAAGTGTGGAAGGATGGAGGTTTGAACAGTTGTATGCAGACTGAGGACGCTGTGCAGTTAGCCTGTCAGCTCCAAGGAAAGAGCACAGCGCTTACCCTGGGGATGTATGCTGGCGTGGCGTGGGCATGGATCCGTGGTGACCTGTACACAATAGTGGAAACAGACAGTACTGACCCAAACGGAATCCGTAGCATGTGTTTGCAAGCTCAGCGGTACCGCTGAGGTCAGGGCTTACTAGTGTTCTGATGGAAGGACTGGTAAGTTACACCCTGACGCCTGGGTAAATATGTTGACACAGTGAATGCAGTTACTGTGTGTGTGTATTTATACCCACACATACAGACTTACATACAGACTTTCAGGACATTTAACATTCTCCATGACAAATAGAGTTCAACCAGTTCTCAATTGTTACCTCTTCTGTTTATTGTTTTTAAGATTGGGGTGAAAAACCCGTTCATGTGTGGTTCAGAAAGGTGTCTGGATCGTGGGAATTAAACACAATCGTGGTTGACAGAAGCCCAGCGTGGATGGGCCAGAGAAGCAGCAGCCCTTACAAAATGGTGTCTGAAGACAGTGCAGTCCGGTATGGGAATGCCACAAGCCACAGAGATATTCTCCAAGGTTAGGTCTGGTGATTCTTCTCTCCTAACTTTCAGCTTCAGTGGACTGAGATTAATATGTTCAGTGGAAAAGAGGAAGGCATTCTCCTTACTGCAGGTCAGAGTGGAGGAAATGCCCATGCCATGCATCCCCAGCAGGAAAGTTACAAGCTGTTGCTTACACTCTCCTCACCACTGCCCCCGCTCCCGGCCATGTGCTGCGCTGGCTGATTTTTCCTCTGCCTGCCACGGTAACCCCCCAGCCAGGGGCCCAGAGCCTCACAAAGTGTCTGGCATATGGGGAGTTCTCACTAAGTATTTCTGGAATGAATACCGAATACATTTGCATTAAAAAAGAAATAGGGAGGTGAGGATGAAATACCAGCATTGCTCCAGGGACCTCACATAAATGATGGTCTTTCTTATCCCTCCCCACCACGCTTTGTTACCTGTCCTCTGGTCCTTTGAAAGGACATCCTTCTGGGGCTTCTGGTTTACTCTCTTGAATTACTTCAAACTGCTCTAATTACCTCTGGCAGACTAGTATTTCTAAGGAGCAGATTTAATCACGTTACTCCCCTGCATAAAAAGGTACCCTTCCCCTTGGTAGTACTCCAGACCTCTGCAATGTGTCAGTATCCCCCCCACCCCACTGCTTCTGTGTGCCCACCCTGTGCCAAACTCACATCCTGTAGTCCGGTTAGGCCGGACCACCTCCCTATTTCCCAAGCAAATCTTACACTTTCCTACATGCCACCTGCTGCTGTCTGCACGTGCCTAGTGAAACCCCGGAGCGTCTGCCACGGGAAATCCATCAACCCGTCTGTGATGCTTCATCATGACCACCCCTCCCCCCATATGTGATCTTCCTCTGCCTCACCTTCCTCTTTCAGACGTATCTCATTCTCTCCATCCTTGAACTGGACTCTTTGCTCACGTTTCCATCCACTATAAACTGTTTCCCAACCTCTCTGGAGAGCAGAATAACGCGGCCCCTTGTTACCTGGAAATTCTGGTTCAGTAAATTTGGACTGGGCCTCTAGAAATTTTCAAAAAAATAAGTGCCCTGGATGATTCTTAACACCAGGTGACTTTGGCAAGCTTCTCTAGAGCGTGCTGAACAGGACATCTTACGCATATGAGCGCTCAGTAAGGATGTGTGAAGTAAATTCAGTTCCCCAGGTAAGAATCCACAGCTGGACAGAGAGGCAGGCCATGCCATATGGAAAAGAAAACATCGTCAGGTTTATACTTGACTTGGAAGGCCCAACAGTATTGCAGGAGCAGACCCTCAAGGAAGCCAATACTCTGAATGTGGGAACAATAATTCAATTTTGGGCAAGCGTATCCCTTTGAATGTGCAGCATATGGGCACAGTCATAGAAAACTGAGCAGGTACAAAGCATCTTACTTACAATTTCAACCATTCAGAAATGTTCAGATACAGTTGTTTACTTCCCCATGAGGAAGACTAACAGCGGCAATGGAAATAATTAAACTGTTCATTTTCTAAAGGAAACTTCTGAGCTCTCATTCATAAGCCCGTGTATATCCTACCACCCCTCTTTCTTAAATGTGTAGCTTAAAAAGCAGATGCAATTTACCACCCAGAATATTACCTCATGATCTGTGGGAAAGAATCGAAGACAAGTTTAGAAAGAAGACCCACTGAACACATTGCCACTTACCTTTGCTCTCTAGGACTTTACTCATCCTTCTTTTGTACACCCACGTCCTTTTTTTTCCTTTAGGTATCTTTTCTTTAGAGCTGGAGTCTGCACACTGCCTTCTGTCCCTGTGTGCTCTCACTACTACTTGCCCCTATCCACTGCCCATCTTTCTTCCTGTAGTTAAATTCAAATTATTGTAGGAGGGACTCTGATAAGTCCAGCTAATCCCAATTTTCTTTCTTTCTTCCTTTCCTTCCTTCCTCTGTCCCTCCCTCTTTCTTTCTTTCTTTCTTTCTTTCTTTCTTTCTTTCTTTCTTTCTTTCTTTCTCTCTTCCTCTCTCTCTCTCTCTCTCTCTCTCTCTCTCTCTCTCTCTCTTTCTTTATTTCTTTTTGGTTAATTTAGGAAGAATTTTCATACCAGCCTCCTTTCTAGGTGGCTGGGTCACTTATACACTAATTGCCCTTTACGTAGTATCTTTGTGGTCTGAACGTCTTGCCCAAGTCGCTGGGCCACGTGGTTTAGAGCACAGTCCTACTTCTGTGTGAAGTGACAGGGCCATTGTCTCCAGCATGAGCTAGTGGGTGGAAACAATTAGAAAGTCAGGGAGGTGGGGGGCATCCTGAGGCTTGGCTACTGTGGGATGTCTGTCTGCTCGAGTCATAAATGATAATTTAGTTTTTAGTCATAACTAATAATTCAAAGGGCATTTTCTTGACAAATATATTTCTCTACTATTAATATATATATTATGATTGTATATATATATATATATATATATACATATATAAATTTTTTTCCTGAAGACGCATGAAAGTCTTTAAAGTACTTAAACTCATTACCTAAAAGTAATGTTGAGTAGATAATAATATTTGCAGGCCCACTGGAACACAGAGACAGCAGTGCATGAAGTGTTCTGGGTTTTAGTGTTGCCTTTCTTCCTTATCCCTCCCTGACCTTTGTCCACAACTGGCAGGACCCTCTCACATTACTATTTGCAAGTTCAAGGCAGAAGAGTGAGTGGTGTGTCAAGAAGTGCCCCTGAGGTTAGCACTTCAAAGACAGAGGAGCCAGGCTGGTTATGAGCGACAAGGGAGGGACACAGGCCTGATGTTAGTCGACCAAGATAGCCATGCCGGCTGGGGCAGGC
>NW_006771828.1:1475066-1476695 GCF_000442215.2 Lipotes vexillifer
GCATTCCTGGAAAGATGGGCACCTGGCCCAAACCCAGTTCTGCACAACTGATGGGACCCTCCCAGAGCCTCCTGCGGGTCTTGGCTTTGCTCTCTGTTGTTCTCTCTGTGCTTCCTCACCTCTGCTGATGCTGCCTCAGTCTTGGCCACATTCATCTGGGTGCAAAGCCCAGTCCTTTCACCATTTAAAAAAATTCTCTGATTTCCAACATTGCATATATTTTAGTAACTCTTCTGAGAATTTAGGGGTTGCAAGGAGGGGTCGAAACAAGGAAGCCTCAGCCTTTCACCATCTTCCTGGCTCGCCTTCCCTCCCCTCTGTGGTGCAACCAGAAAGAAACTTTCTCCCCTGGTTCTCGAATGTTCTTTCCACATTCAGGCCCCCTTAAGAGGTGTATCAGGATGTCTCTTTGTGAGCTGGGAATGGTTTCACCTTAGAGGTGGGATCTGAGGTCAGCTTCAACCTTTGGGGATTAGTCAAAACATTTCCTTCCAACTAAGCCATCTTTCATTGATACTAAATGATGGGATAAGCAAATGCCTAATAAGGATGGGGAAGAAACACAGGGATGATGCAACAGGATAACAGGATTTAGAAGTTAGAGAAAAATGAGCAAATAAGAAAAGGCAGGCAGCAGTGACTCAAACTATTGAGTGAGATAGTTGGGAATAAAAGAGATATTGGGAGGAAGGACACCGTTTCTCATTTCATCTCTCAATTCTGCAGACTCACTCGGGTCCCTTCTCATCTTTTCAAGCTTCTCTAAGCCTCCCCCCTCACCTCTTTTTAAAAACTTGGGGTCTTTTTGCCTAGACAACAATCTAAATTTAATATATCAAGTAATTTTCTATATTGTAATATGGATAAACTTTTATATTTCTAAGATGCTAGTGAGTGAATATGAACTCTGAAATGGTGCACAATTCAGGTATTAAAGAAGATTTGTTCAGAAGTGTAAGTTGAAGAGAACCGGTAACAGATGGCCCAACATCAGTGAGAGATATTAAATGCACCTCTGATTGGTATTAAATACCTCCCTCTTCTGCAGGGAGCAGAGGAGAAAGCAGATTCACAAACACTGAAATGATTGTATGGGCACAGCCATTGTGCGTTTTTGTTTGTCAAGATGGCATACGTTTTTCTCATTATTAAACGTCCACTGGGGACTTCCCTGGTGGCACAGTGGTTAAGAATCCATCTACCAGTGCAGGGGACACGGGTTCGAGCCCTTGTCCGGGAAGATCACACATGCCGTGGAGCAACTAAGCCCATGTGCCACAACTACTGAGCCTGCGTTCTAGAGCCTGCAAGCCACAACTACATATACACACTACTATATATAAAATAGATAACCAAGAAGGACCTATTGCATAGCACTATACTCAATGCCTTGTAATAACCTGTAATGGAAAAGAATCTAAAAAAGAATGGATAGGGCTTCCCTGGTGGCGCAGTGGTTGAGAGTCCGCCTGCCGATGCAGGGGGCACGGGTTCATGCCCCGGTCCGGGAAGATCCCACGTGCCGCGGAGCAGCTGGGCCTGTGAGCCATGGCCGCTGAACCTGTGCGTCCGGAGCCTGTGCTCCGCAACGGGAGAGGCCACAACAGTGAGAGGCCCGCGTACCGCAAA
>NW_006771828.1:1476705-1509946 GCF_000442215.2 Lipotes vexillifer
AAAAAAAAAAAGAATGGATATATATTTATAACTGAATCACTTTGCTGTACGCCTGAACCTAACATAACATTGTAAATCAACTATATTTCAATAAAAATGTTTTAAAATATATAAAAAAATAAAATATCTAGATAAAAGAGGAAAAAGAAACACTATAATTTGTGTTTCTATTGTAGTTGCTCGAGCAGCTACATGCTAAATGTGCTGTCATGTTTATGGGTGGAAATTTCTCTGAATAATAGCTTGGATAATGATAGAATAGGAAAGTCTTAATATTGTCTGGGGCAACACCCCTCTCCCCCTTCCACCTCATACACACTTTTTTCCCCAAGATGAACACACGAGGCTCAAAAGGATTAAAGGTGTTTTTCTCAAGATTGCAGGTGTTGTCAGAAGCAGAGCTGAAACTAGAAGCAAGGTCTCCTTATTCTGAGGCCCCCATCTCTACCTTCAGTTTCCGCATGAACCGCACTTGTTCATTTCCAGCATCTCCCAGTGTGTGCAAAGCCATTTCCGGAGGAGCTGCGTTTCCTTGTCTCCTGGAATGTGATGCCAGGGGTCACGTGGGATCGTTGTGGGAATTAGTCAGCCGTGCAGCTCTCCAGGGCTTTGCTCCTTTCTCCGCTCCTAACCCATGCTTCTCAGACTCTCCAGTTTTTTAAAAAAATTTTTAAAAATGCAAGTATAGTTGATTTACAATGTTGTGTTAGTTTCAAGTGTACAGCAAAGTGATTCAGTTATACATACATACATATATATATATATATATATATATATATATATATTCTTTTTCAGATTCTTTTCCATTATAGGTTATTACAAGATACTGAGTACATTCCCTGTGCTAGCCAGTAGGTCCTTGTTGTTTACATATTTTATATGTAGTGGTGTGTATATGTTAATCCCAAACTCCTAATTTATCTCTCTTCCTTCTGCCCCCTTTCCTGTCTATGAGTCTATTTCTGTTTTGTAAAATGGTTATTATTATTTAAATTGCCAATGTACTTGCTCCATTGGTGAGTTCTCTGACATTTGAAGTCATCTGTATCCTCTTTGAGGAGACAAGGCACTTGTCTCATACACTTGGCTCTGCAGCAATGTCAACTTGCTATAAATGTCTCTAAATGTCTACCTTCAACCTCTGTCCTAAATAATCTGGGGAAAGGCAACAAAAATCTTGCAAACCAGGCCTGGTGCACAGACCACACTTCTAACACGCTAACTCCAGGGGCCTCTAACTCCAAGGAGAAGCCAGATGCCTACAAGGTGAGGCCTTGGATGACCCCTCTGGGATGGGGATGAGGGGCGACGTCTGGGAAATTCTCAGCAGCTTCACCGTAGTCAGGGAGGAACGCACCCTTGGTATCTTCAGCTCCACTCTGAAGGTTCCTGGGGACACTTGACTTCCTATGATGTCAGAGAGACGTGAGTAATCCACATGTGAGAGCGCTAACCCTTCAGAAGACTAGACACCCAGTTTCTTGTCACCGAAGATGAGTATCGGAGCTACAAATGCCTTTTGGCAATGAAGGCACTCGGGGGTGAGGGGGGGGAAAGTAGCATCTGTGGATGTAGTGGAGAGAGAGGCTTATTTAGGAACTCAAGGCGGTGGAAATAAACTGTCAAAAAGTGACAGGCGGTTTTGAGAATTTCAGATAAAACCTGAAATGCTGAACCAGGAGGAAAAGGAGTACTTGAAGGAATATGGGGAATTCAAAGAACACCAGCTGCGACTGGGTGCTGGGCCGCAGACTGAAGGCACAGGTCCGGTTAGGGGTGCTCGAGAAAACCAGCGTCTTCAGGGAGGTGCTGGCGTCTGGCATGATGGCCTCTTGGGCGTCAGCAGGAGCTTCAGCCAAGTCTCCTCCCCAGTGACTCGGTGGCTGGATTGTGATGAGCACTGCTCGGAGGTAGAGTGTTTCATGTTTCTGCTCATGTCCTGTCCAATAAATGGGGCTGAATTTCAGAGGTACTGACTTGCCCCCTGTGGAAAATTACTTTTATTTGGAGTCTGACCTGGAGCTGCCTTGGACAGTTCTAGAGGCTCAGACGTTTTCTTGGACACACATTTGACCATGTGATGGAGGCTTTCCTGACTGTCCACAGCAGCGTGACATAGAGGATGAGAAAGGAGGACTTTGGTCGCCATCTGCCCCCTCTTTCGCGAGGACAGAGACGTCCTTGATAACAAGGAAGGGGAGATGAGTCCTACCCCAACAGAGCCCTTTGAGGTCACGTGTTGCTTTTCATTCCTTCTTATATCTGCTTATATCCCTGACTTTCACTGGGAACTTCTTAACTGGACCTGAAGATGCCTTTTGGTATTTTACGTAGTGCAGGTCAGCTGATGACAAATTTTCCGGTTTTCTTTATCTGAACATATTTTAACATTACATTCATTTGTGAAAGCTATTCTTACGGTATATAGAATTATAGGTGAGCAGTTATTGCCTTTTAGCGCTTAAATGCACTATTTCATTTACTTCTAGCTTCTTTTGCCAGTGCTTATGTTAAGAACTACACTGTCAGTCTAATTGCGGTTTTTTGTTTTTTTTTTTTTTGAAGTGAATCACTCTTTTCTCCTCTGGCTACTTTTAGGAATTTTCTCTTTGTCTTTGGCAGTTTTATTATAGTGTGTTGAACAATTTTTTTTGTTTATGTTGTTTGGGATTTGTAGTAATTCTTGAGTTTTTGGATTGATGTTTTTAATCATTTTTAGAACAATCTTTTAGTCATCGCCTCCTCAAATACCGTTTTTAGCCCACTCTCTGTCTTCTCTTCTAATGGGACTCAATTTACACCTATGTTAGAACTTTTCACTGTATCCCTTATGTCTCTGCCCTCTCTTCTGTATTTTTCATCTTTTTTGAGTTTCCATAGTTCATGCTGAATAATTTCTTCTTACTTATTTACCAGTTCACTAATTCCTCCTACAACTGTGTATAATCTTTTGCTAAATACATTAATGGAATACTTTGTTTTGGTTTTTGTATTTTTCGGGCTAGAATTCTCATTTTGTTATTTTTGTATAGCTTTTGGAACTCCACAAAAATTATCTTTTATCTCCCTTTAACATAAAATCCTAGTTATTTAAAAGTCTATGTCTGATAACAAAAATATTTGGTTGGAGCCTCTGTGGGTATAAAAATTGTTCTTTTTTGGGGGCAGGGTTTTAATCACATTTTACTTACTTATACCCTTGTATACCTTGTTATTTAAAAAAAAAATATTAACATTTGCTATTCAAACAGAAAAGTGCACATATAAGCATATAGCATGATAAATTTCCACAAACTAAACACACTTACGTAACTTTCACCTAAATCAAAAAACACATCATTACCAACACTCTAGAAGTCCTATTTGAAACTTTCTAGAAATTATCTTTTCTTCTCTTCTCCTGCACTCACCCAAGGAGAACAATTACACTGTTATGTCATGGCATAGGTTAGTTTTTGCTTGATTTTTGGACTTTATATGAATTTTATGCATTTTTTTGTGTTTTGATTTTTTTCATTTAATGTTGTGTTTGTGAGCTTCATCTATACTATTTCATGTAGTAGCTGCAGCTTGTTCATTCCCACTGCTATTTAGTATTCTATTGTGTTTATGCCACAAGTTATTTAGCATTCTATTGAATATTATTTATAGTTTTCAGTTTGAGGTTTTAACCAGCAGTGTGGCTAAGAATATCCTTGGTGAACATATTTTGGTGAACATATGTACTGTCTAGTTATTTTTGATTGAGTGCTAGGCATTGTATTAGCAAAACTGTAGAAGAATCTGACACTTAGGATGATGTTACCATTCCTTAGGGAACATTTACATTTGTTTCTACCTAGAACAACTTTAAGAGATCCTAGCTTTAAATACACATGCAACTTAATATTTTAAAACTATTTGAGCTCAAGTATGTGTTTAACTATGAGAGTCATAAAACAATAAAACAAATTAGAAGGTACTTGGGAGGTATTCAGACTTTAACAAGGGGGTTTGTGAGAGCTCTGTACACATGGGATCACTCACACTGTGTTAAACCTCTTAGCATGCTGCTCTCTAATCTCTAGTCATCAGGATAATTACTGATGTGAAGTCAGTGGCTTCCAGTATATTCATGCTTGTAAAGTGTCTTATAGTTTCCAATTGCTTTCACATTCATTATGAAAATGATTATGTCTGGGGTGATATCAGCATATAAGCATGTAGTGACAGGATTGCATCTAAAAGATTCTTTTTAAGGTCTACACACAAGCAAATGTAAATGTTGATTACTGTCACGTAGGAGAGAAATCAAACATCCACTGGAAATGGATTCTTCACAGGGACTCCTATGGGGGATAACACATCATGTAGATTTGTGTTAGGCCCATGGGCAGCATGGTGCCGAGGAAAGATGGTGGGGCCAGGAATTGGAACCCCTGGGCCACTTCTACCAAGGGATGTTATGATCCTAAGTAAATCACTTCATCTTTCTGCATCTTAAATTTCTCATCTGTAGAACAAGGCTATTGATACCATCCCTGGCAAGTCTAGTATAACACGTCTGAAAGAATTTCTTAACCAGGCAAGCACTGCATCAGTGCAAGGGAGTCGTTATTGGGAGGGCAAAGTAGAGTAGGGATGTGTTTGTGTGGAAGGACCCTGCAGCTGAGGGGCCTGGGTGTCAGTCCCGACTCTGCCACCCATCAGCTGTGTGACGTTAGCCATCTGCTGCTTTTCTCACATGTAAAATGGGATTACAATGATAGTTCCTACCTCACAGGACTGTTGTGGAGATTAAGTTAATACTTATACAGCACTAACACTGCCTGGCACATTGTAAGAGCTGCATCGTCAATGGCTGTTATCATTCTTTGCAGTTTCATACATGATCTAAAAAACAGGTAGTCTGAGATGTTGTCGACTTGCTGAGAAACACCTGGCTGAGGAATGAAATAGCCCATTGAACAATTTGTTTTCTGACCTGTAGTTTATATTTTCAAGGACACAGGCAAAGTCCCTGCCCTAGAGACTTATATTTGATAGAGTGGGGAAGAGACAAAATCCCAGGGAGGTTCGGGTCTGCCTTGCAGACTTAGGGGCAGAAAGGGTGATGGGGCTGGGAGGTAGCATGGCTGGGAGAAGACATTCAGTATGGTCAGAGAGGGTAGTTAGTTAGGCCATGGCAAGGAGCTGGATTTTATTCCTTGAATGCCAAGAAACTATTGAAGTGTTTTGTTCAGGAAAAGGATCAAAGAAAACAATAGGGCATATTTAATTTTATATGCCAAAGGCCTTTTCAGGATTAAAAAGTGAGTTTAAATGATGAACCATGATTTTACAATAAATTATTTTGCTCAGTTAGCAGATTTTGATGGCTTTAGGCCAGTTTTCAGAATAAATCTGATTGAGAGTAGGACCTTAATTAAAGGTAGTATTTCCAATTAGTATGCTAGGTTTAGATGACGTTTTGCTTTAGGGGATCAATGGCCTCTAAATCCATACTATTGGTGTAGGCAGAAACCATCATAGGAAAACACTTAATCTCACCCTCCAAGGTCACTGTGTGTCCTCCAGGGAAGATTAATAACTTCTCACTTATCAGATTTAAAAGGGAGGGGTTGTTTTTAGTTGTTCATAAGATATAGCCAGACTAATAGAGCCTTAAAGACATGTAGGTTTATTTACTATGCTTATTTTTTGCTTCATGCAGCAAGTCCAGAGTGGTTTGGAGGCTCAAGTTATATCCGAGTGCACTTCTTTGCAATTCTCTTCATTTCCTGCTTCATGGTCCCTCGGTGGTTGCTGCAGCTCCTGTCAACACATCCATGATCCAGGTAAGAAGGAACAGGGGAAGGAGGCAGGGGTGGTGACTGCATCAGGGAATCAGAGACTTGCTCAGACACTCCTGGAAATCTGCTTTTACTTCTTTGACTTGAACTGTGTCACAGCGTGAGCTTTTTAGTGGTCAGGCAGTCAGACAAGGTGAATTTGAACTTTTGAGTGCAATAGTCAAGGAAGAAAAGGAACTAAGGTTGAAATGGGTTTGAATGAGCCAGCCTATGTTACTTTTCACAGAAGGGTTCTCCCAGAACTTTAGTGCCCCATCCAGTGCCAAGATCTACAGCAGACACCAAACTGCTGCAAACTCTTGGCATGAAAGATCACACCTGGAGATGGTTATCTGGGGAGGTAGTTACATACCTTTTCCAGCTGACTATGAAATCAGAAAGTGAAGGTAAACATCTGTGTCGGGTAGTAAATAAAATTTCAGGATTGACTAACTTCCAGAATTGATCCCAGATTTCTGTGATGAGTCACGCATACAGCCATCCATTTAAATGCTCTTTGACCTTGATAGGGTGAGACCCATGGTTTCACTTAGCTCTGTAATAAAGCATCCGGACGCAAAGCGCAGTTGCTTCTGAGTGAGTCAGGCTGACATTAGCTGTGTATTTTCATGTAACTTTGTAATGGAGCAGGACCCTACGCGCCTCCCGGGACAGACCCCTCCCCCATATCCTCGGCTTTAGCCCCTCCCTGAAGTACCCAGATGATGGTGTCTGGTACACATTCCTGAGCTGTGTTACAGGTGCTAAACACCCACCAATGGAAGAAGTTAACTACCTGATGACCATGAGCATGTGGCCCCCAGACCTACTGGAGCCTGAGGACTGATGACATTAAGCCCTGTAACACCACCTTGTTACCTCACCAACAACCAACCAGAGGACTGTGACTGAGCTGATCACACACCCTGGGACGCTTTTCCCTCACCTGGCCTGTGAAAATGCTTCCCTGAAACCCATCGGGGAGTTTGGGTGTTTTGAGCACTAGCTGCCTGGACTCTTTTTTTGGTGCCTACAACAAATGCTGCAACTTCCTTCACCACAACCCGGTGTCAGCAGATGGGCTTTACCACATGCGGGACTCAAGTTTGGTTCAGTAACAACTTGAGGGCATCACCCCTGGGATTTATTCTTGGATGGAGAAGAAGATGCAGACTCCCAGATTCTGTCATATCTGGAAATGCCTTTAGAAGGGAAAAGAAAAGCAGTTAAGTGGCTAGAAGCACTGGAACAATTATAAATCCCAAGCAACGTCCTTATAGAACAACAGAAAAGGCTTGGCAGGAAGCTGATAAATTTAATCAGTTAAGAAAATCAAACTTGGCTAGCCAGCGAGTGCAGTGGGAGGTGCACGGTGGAGACGTGAGCGCCATTCCTCTGCTCCCTGTGACCTTGGGGCAAGTCTCCTTCACTGTGAAACACGTAGAGTAATAGGTCCTGCAACAGAGAGTTGCCATTTGGCTACACACAGGCCAAATATCCTTTAAATTCTGAGGTACTCCTGAAACAGATGGGAAACATGGGCCCTTTTCCCACAGAAAGGGAAAGTATCTCCTCTCTTTATCTGTAGGAGCCAGAACTCCAGGCAGCAAGTAGATTTTGCTGAAGAGAATCACCAGCTTCTTCCTGATAGCACTGCCGAGTCCTGAGAGCACCGCCGAGTCCTGAGAGCACTGCCGACTCCTGAGAGCACCGCCGAGTCCTGAGAGCACCGCCGAGTCCTGAGAGCACCGCTGAGTCCTGAGAGCACAGCCGAGTCCTGAGAGCACCGCCGAGTCCTGATGGAGAGCCCTGAGAAGGCAGTTAGACGTTAATTGAGAAAGGGGTTGAGGTTGAGCCTGGAGTCCAGTGGTGCCAGAGGCCAGTGGCCAGGGTCCAGGGGCGGCTGTCTAGGGAGTTGTTGGTGGTATAGGTCTAGGCTGTGCCTTTCCCTGCTTTGTTCCTGGCTTGATCCTGGTTCCGTGGGCTTCCTGTGGATTCTTCCCAAACATCCACTTGCCGTCTGAGTTACCTGAGACCTTCTGCATCTGTAGCAGGGGGCTCTGTCAGCACCGGGTTGGGGGGCAGTGGTGAAGCACAGAGCCCTCCATCAGGAAGCCTGCTTCTCCTGGGCCAGGGGTTACCCCTGCAGCAGAGAGCTGCCCGGGCTGGACAGCTGCCAGATCCCCACTTCATTTTGTGCCCTGCACACTCGTTTACCCTTAAGTGTTTAAAACTCCGTCGCTGTGGGATGCTCATTTTTTACAAGCATTTAAAAATGCTGCTTGGGACATTTGAGTCACTCCTTTAAAAGACTCCTTTGGGCTGTGCCTCAGTTGGTTGGGTTAACTGGTGGCAACAAATAGTGATTCTTTAGAGCACTTTCAACTACCAGAAAGTTCATCCTTGCTGCGTGTAAAGCAGTTATTTCTTCAGGCAAAGAAGCTAGCACAGTTCTTGAAGGTGTCAGATGTGAAGTTATGTCTACTAGATAATTCACAGCTGGTGAGAATACATCCTGTTTATTTTTCATAAATCTTAAGAAGAGCTAATCTTTGTACTTTTTTGGGGGGTGTATTCAATATCTATCTGTTGACTAATTCAATCTCAGATTTATGGGAGAAGGGAAAGTAGCTCTTCAGATACACCAGGCCCAGTGCTGGCACTTTTAGGTACACTTTTCTCAATCCTCTCGGCAACCCTGAAAGTTACACACTTCATAGATGAGGATCTGAGATTCAGATTATCCCCGAAACAAAATTAGCTCAAGGTCACCCAGCTAAGAAATAGTGGCAAAGTGATGGCACACAGGTTTGTCTGATTCTAAGACCCATGTCTTTTCATCCATCTGATCATGAAAGCTCAGCGGGTACTTAGCCTGGGCCGGGGATGGGGCCTGAATAACAAGTGAGCATCTCTTCCCTCAGGGGACGCAGACCCAGTCACCGACAGCATACATACAATGCAGTGTGGGTAGTCCACGCTGGAAGCAGGTAGAGGTACAGCGGGGTGGGCTGGGGTGGGGGCTGGGGGGATGGTGGTCAAGGAGGGTGTCACTAGTGAGTGAAGGCTAAGCCGAGGCTAGAATGGAGATTGGGGTTGGCCAGGTAGGAGAGCGGTGGGTGGATTTATCAGTTATCCATCTGTTATGGACCAAAGGTGTTCCCCCCACCCCAATTCATATGTTGAAGCCCTAATCCCCCAGTGTGGCTGGATTTGCAGACAGGTAGGTAACTAGGTCAAATGAGGTCATAAGGGTGGAACCCTGATCTGATCTGATCATCAGATTTGTAGCTGGAATGGGCCTCACGGATCATCTAAAAAAAAACAAAACAGGTACAGATGAACTTATCTACAAAACAGGAGATCCACAGACATAAGAGAGCAAACTTATGGTTACCAAAGGGGATAGTGAGCGGAGGGATCAGTTAGGAGTTTGGGATTAGCATATACACACTACTATATGTAAAACAGCTAAACAACAAGGGCCTACTGTGTAGCACAGGGAACTCGACTCAATATTTTGTAATGACCTATAAGGGAAAAGAATCTGAAAAAGCATACATATATATGTGTGTGTGTATATACATATATATATATATAATATATATATAACTGAATCACTTTGCTGTACACCTGAAACTGACATGACATTGTAAATGAACTCTATTTCAATAAAATTAAAAATAAAATGGTCTCCTTTTACAGATGAAGAGACTGAGACCCATAAATGTTAAACTGTTGAAGATACTCAGTATTAGTGACTCACATACAGCCAGAACCTAAGTTTCCCTAACTCTTAACTCTGTGCTTTCCAGATCACACGTGACAGACCTCAGAAACAGGCTCACGTGTCCCAATACAGGCCACGCCTGCTTCCCCTGTAGAATACAGCTTTCTCTCTCTGCATAGCAGTTAGGAAGAGAATAGATTCACTTCTTCAAAGCTTGAGGGAAAATGACATTCCTTATGCTGAAATGCTTATGCTGGAGATGCTTTTACAATATCTATATATTTATGATTCCATGCTTGTTTCTGAATTTAAAATCAGTGTATTTAAGTAAGGGATGCTTGCGATTTTTACTTGTACTCCTTCCATAAGTTATCTTTGCAAGCACATTTTTTTCAGTGTAGGCAGTTTTTTATTCAACAGATATTCCCAACATCTCTTATTTTTCTTAGTCTCATATCTTTTAACAGCAGGATCTGCTCTTAGAAATTTTTAATTATTCATTTGCATTGCATGTGAAGTGCTATTTTATGTCAAACAGTTCTTTCAAAGAGTCTGTTTACTTGATTTTTCTTAATTCCCGACTAGCAAGAGAAAAAGAAAACGAATTACATTTGCCATAAAATCTGCTGAACTGACCACAGGCAACTCAGGATCTATAAACCTTTAATCAAAGCCTCTTAACAATGCAAAGTATTAGTTTGGGGTAAGAAAAAAAAAAAAAAAAACACGATTGAAGGAAAAGGAAACTCACATTCTAAGGATGCAATAGCTCCCCTCCCCAAACTTGTGTGCAATTTCCCCTCATCTGGCCGACTGCAGCATGCCCCAGGAGTGACATCCTCCTGACAATTAGTAGCTAAGATGCCATGTGACGAGGTATTGTCAGGCATTACTAATCTTACAGGGATAAGTTAAATAAATAGGCATCAAGCAACTGAAAGCAAGTAAAGAAGATGGTAGTTTAATAGGAAGGAAAGCTATCAAGTGTTGAACGCGGAGAAAAGATTTGGGCTCCAAAGTGAGACATATTAAGGATTGAAGAATTTCCCTGCACCGCACAGGACCTTTGGTTATAGCTGAACGCATGTGTCGGAGCAGAGGGGGAGGGTGCCCAGGGAGACTGAAAAGGACAATTGACAAGGGAAAACGAGGGCAAATTGGCCTCTCCAGACACGTCACACTGGGTTGCCCCTTGTCAGTGAGTCCACACTGCCTGTACTTGCTCATGACCTTCCACACTGTCTGTCCTTCCCTGCCTGTCTTCAAATCCTGGCTCTGCCCCTGACTCGCCACGTGATTTTGGCCAAGTGACTTAGCTGACTCCGTCTCCTCAGTCTCCCCACCTGTAATATGGGGCTAATAAGGGAACTCACCTCAGAGGGTTCCTGTGTGCAGGAACGCCAGTGTGCACACCTGAAGCCTTAAGCTTTCCAGATGGTTAATTCAATTTCGTTAGGAAGGAGCCCTCTGTCTGCCTAGGGGTAAAACACCCCCATGGTCCTCTTAGTGCCAGAGTTGGGGTGAGAATTGGAGGGTGGGGCTCAGGCTGGGAGTCTGGACTCTACAGTTATTCCTATACAGCAGGAGTCCCCAACCCCCTGTTAGGAACCGGACTGCACAGCAAGAGGTAAGCGGCAGGTGAGCGAGCAAAGCTTCATCTGCTGTTGCCCCATCGCTGCCCATCACTTGCCTTACCACCGGAACCATCACTGGGATTCCTGCCTGAACCATTCCTCCCTCCCCCCACCTCTGTGGAAAAATTGTCTTCCACGAAACTGGTCCCTGGTGCCTAAACGGTTGGGGACCGCTGTTGTATAGACTTTCAAGGAACCTGCCCTTCCCTCTTCCTCTTGTTACCGAGTCCAAGCTCATACTGCTTGTCACACGACAGGCTGATAAATCGAGAGATGAGGTGTCGGGGTAAGGAGTAGCGACTTTATTTGGAAAGCCAGCAGACCGAGAAGACGGTGGACTCGTGTCCCAAAGAACCATCTTACCTGGGTTTGGATGTTAGTTTCTTTTACAGAACAAATAAGGAGAGGTGAGGTGGTAAAGTAAAAAAGGAGATAAGTTTTTGCAAATATTTCCGGGTTCCGGCCAGATTCTTGAGGGGACGTGTTAATTTCTTCTTTCCTGCAACCATTCATAGGTGGTCCTGATCAGGATGTTTCCTGTGAGCTAAACAAAGGTCCTGATCAGGATGTTTCCTGTGAGCTTAACACTCAGGCATGGGAGGTGGTGTTTCAGGAGATGGGCCATTATGTATAATTTAAGCTTATGGGCACATCCCTTTAGTGATTAACGTGTAGCAAAAGCACTAGAACACAAAGGTTAAAGTAAAAGAAACAGATGCAATAAGGAGTCAGATTTGTTTTTCCCTGTTCCACTCTCACCCAATCGCAGCCCCCTTTGTTACTCCAGTTACAGAGCAATGGAGAACTAATACAGGTTCGAAGGTTTACCTGTGGTCCAGAAACTAATGTAACCAGGGGTGGGTGATGGAGTGAGTAACTGAGATGGAAAACAACTCCAGGGTAGTTTGGAGTACGGTTACAAGATAGGATCCTCATCGTAATCTGTGAAATATGACATTAGGCCAAGGAATAAGTAAGTTTGAATGTGTAAGAAAGAGGGACGTTTCAAATTATTCTAAGTGGAAGTTTAAAGACGAGCATAAATGATCACAGTGAGGCTTAAGTTTAACAAATGAGATTGGGACCAACAGAATATTATATGGCCATTACCAACAAGCATCCCCTTCGACTCTGTGCTGTAAGAAACAGAGTCCGCTTAGTCAGACCCTTTACTGCACAGAGAGAAAGATGAGACATAAAGAGGTTAGTGATGCCAACCTTTGAGCCACATCTTAATCCCAGGAAGCCCATTAGACTGTGAGTGTCGACAGGCTGGAATCCTATTACAGCATCTCTGCTCCAGTCTCCTCATTACATGTTTGATTCATTTCCAAGGACGACAGTGTGAGTGTGCTTTCAGGATGCTGACTGCTCAATAATTTATGTAAGGCTGTAAACACATTTCAGCATATTTAGGGAACTGATTTTCCTTAATTTTTTTCTATAGCATAGCCTCTAAACAATTTCTGGTCAATTAAGAGCTCTTGTGATCAATGGTCTTGTCATTTCCATTTTTCATAATTTTCAGAAAACCTAGCCTAAAATGCATTTCTCACCATGTCATCATATCTAAGGATTAGCTTTCTACTATTCTTGTCCGTATTGCAGATTCTGCCAAAACCATTTCCTTTGTCAACCAGAGCTCTAATATCACCATTTCTCTTATAAAATATTATGTCATCCATCATCATTAACGTCACCCATCTCCTCTTTATCATGTTTATGTCTTTGTAGCATACATAGCTCTTTGATATTTTGAATCCTCCCTGCTACCATTTCCTTATTTTAACTATGTTTCAGTAATCCCAAGAACATAGCACATTTTTTGTTTTTCTTTTAGAGAGATACCTCACAGGAATCAATCTTAATATGTTTTTCCAGATATGGCTGGTATAATAGACATTTCATTTTGGAGTTTTATTTTTTCCTCTTATCTCAGCTTGACTTTTCTTTTGATTCTTTCCTTTTGCGTTTGCCTGTAGACATATTTGTGGTATCTAGGTTCTGTTTTTCTTTCTCTTTTTTATGTCATGAATATAAATAAAGTCAATAAAATTATTTCCTAGATTAATCACAGGATTTCAAGGTTGGAAGAATGATAAAGGTCATCCAGCCCAATAACCCATTGGAAGCTTGAATTTCCTTGACAATATCTCTCTAATGTTTATCAGCTGTGTTTGAACGAGTGCCATCTCCCAAGTTTGTTTCCTATATGCGCAGCTCAGTTTTTAGAAAATTCTTCCTTACATTGGGTCAAATCTGCATTGTACCAAATTACCTCCTTGCTCTGTCCCCCCCGCCTCCGTAAGTATCCTTTCTTCCATATAAATATCTGACCAACAATGATGCTATCTGCACATTTCCTTTTTCTTCCGGTTCTTATAAAGGGTTCTTTCACCATCTCAGAAGTTTACCTTCTACTAATGAACATTGTTTTTAATTTGCATCATTAAACATTATAGCATGTTACTTTTCTAACTAATTATAAAGATTATAAAATCTAAGTCATATAAAAACACACCCATTTAAGTTGTATTTCCTGAGACAAGTGATCCTATGGTGGGAATGAACTAAGACTTGTGATGGAAGGACAGAACAGCCTCTAATAAAGAGCCTGATTTTTTTCCCCAGACGTTGTATTAGTGTTTTATTGGTGCTGTAACAAGTTAGCATGAACTCAGCAGCTTAAATAACATGGGTCTGTTATCTTACAGTTCTGTAGGTCAGAAGTATGCCGTGGGTGTCACTGGACTAAAGTCGAGATGTCGGCAGGGCTGGGTTCCTCTTTGGAGGCTCTGGGTGGGATCTGTGTTTTGCCTTCCCCTGTGTCTAGGTGCCGCCTCCATTCCTTGACAGGTGGCCCCTCCCTCTACCCTCAGAGCAGCAACAGCAGGTTGAGTCTTCACATCGTATCACTCTGACCTGCCTTCTTCCTCCCCTTTCCACTTTTAAGGACCCACGTGATTAGCTTGACCTTACCTGGATAATCCAGGCCAACCTCCCCATCGCAAACTCAATCACATTGGCAAAGTCCCTTGTGTGCCATGTAAGGTAACATAGTCATAGGTTCTAGATATTAGGACATGGACATCTTTGGGGGCCACTATTCCGCCTGCTACAGACTCTGAACCTGAAACTTTGGTGATTGCCACCAGTAGACCCAGAGGTGCCTTATACCCTCTTTTAATTCACTGAATCAATAGCTATCGAGCACTTACTGTTTAAAAGATATTACGTTAAATATTATGAGAGATGCTATGAGAGATTAAAGTTATGCTGTGTGAACCATCTGCCTTGGACACACATCTTGCACACTTTCTCCAGTTTTCTCAATGCTTCCTCCTTCCCTCCTGCACTGGTTGGGCCCACTTTTGGACTTGGATGAAACATCACTGCAGGGAGTGGGGCTGGCACTGCCTCTGGGGCTGCTCAGGATCTGAGTACCCACTGAGGGGCTGATGGAATGCAACCCCAAAGTTGAGGGGAGTTAGCCTCCAGTGGGGGGAGAAACTTGCTCAAAGGGAAAAGGGAGATGGGAGGGGGTAGAGTGAAAATCCCCGCTCTGCTCTCTGGCGTGTGGACACCTCTTGGGGCACTTCCTCCTCCCAGTGTTCTGGAGAAGTTCCATGTGCTGAGTGAGCACATCTGCTGAGTGTCTCTTGGTTTCTCTGAAGCCAGTTGTGAAGCCACAGCCCGTGAGGAGGACCACTTTTCATCACATTCTACTTCTTCCTTTACCCTTTTACTCACCGCAGTGGGCTTGCACTTCTCAAATAAATCCTTAGCAACTTAATCCTCGCCTCAGGCTCTGCCTTCTAGAAGACCAGGGCTGTGACACCAACTAACTCAGCCTTCTCAAAATATCAGGAATTAGAGAGACAAATGTTTCTAAACTCACGGATTCTTTTTTTTTTAAATTAAATAAAGACCTTAAAATAATGGTAAGGATTAATCTTAAACATAAACTACAAGAGTTAAACAGAGAAGCACACTAGGGTAAAATTTTAAAAGAAACACCATAAACCTGCCTTTTTTTTCCACAGACTTTGCTATTGCTCTGGTGCTGAATTTCATCCTTTATCAATCACTACTTAACCTTGACTTTTTTTTTTTTTTTTTTTTTGTGGTATGCGGGCCTCTCACTGTTGTGGCCTCTCCCGCTGCAGAGCACAGGCTCCAGACGCGCAGGCTCAGCGGCCATGGCTCATGGGCCCAGCCGCTCTGCAGCATGTGGGATCCTCCCGGACCCGGGCACGAGTCCGTGTCCCCTGCATCGGCCGGCGGACTCCCAACCACTGCGCCACCAGGGAAGTACTTAACCTTGACTTTTTATGGAGGATGAAATTCTTTTATAATCCCTCCTGTTATATATTTTAAAAATGCACTCACTTCTGCAGGTAGCATGCTTCTTTTGAAATCCCTGCTTTTCCAAACAATGAAAGAATTCTGAATTTCGAGTGAGGCTCTGAGTCTTGGCTGTTTGACTTATTGACTGTATAACACAGAGGAATTGCTTTCTGGAAGGTAAGGAAATGAAGGATCAGGGAGAATTAACCAGTGTAAGATAACACCAACATTTGGACTTTTTTGCCTAGTATCAAATAAGCAGCTCTTGAAAGGTTTCCCTTACAGAGTCTGCCCTGGTGTCTACAGATGCCATCCACCCAGGCCTCCTTTTGCTGATGGGGTCCCAGCATCTCTCTTGTCTCCCAAGCAGGCTGTAGGGGCCTGAGAGCAGGTTCTCTCTTGGCTTTTTTGATTTTCCCACAGGGTCCAGCAGGGCACCTTTTATGAAGCAGACATGTTGTAATGGTTGATTTCTTATTGAAGATGAGGGCAACCGTCACTCATGTAGTAAATACTGCATCGATCTAAGGAATCTTTGATATCCTTTCTCTGCATGTGCAGTGACCAGAGGATGAAATCAATACAAAAGTATTCTCTGCATCCGGACTTTGATGTTCTGCTCTTCAGTTCTGAATGGTCCCTGGATGTGACCAAATGGTATAACTTCATGTGCAGAGGAATATTCAGGCTCATGTGAAATGTACCTGCACCCCCGCCCCCCGAGAGGGAGAGCCGGGGGCTACATGGCACCCGACGGATGGTGGGTGTTGTTTGCGCTGTCATGTTACACAAACTCTTCAGGGACATACCGTTTTAGCTTTACAAAATTTGGTCCGAGAGCCTAGAGAACTGAACAGAATATGTATTTCCCATGTTTTATTTCTCAAAAATAGCAATTCAAATTATATTAATCTCTGGTGATATTTACCTTGGTTAAAGCATGTATCATAAAGCAGACAATTTTCTCCTCATCAAAGTGGGATTGATAGATAGTTTTAAAAATAGATCAGCCTATTGTGCACATCAAGCTATAAAAATAGAAGCCAGGTCTAAGCTTGACAGATTCCAAAGATAGTCTTCGGTGTGACTAGCTAATATTCACGGTGTTGCAGGTCTCTTTAATATTAATGAACTGCTAATGTCAATGTGAGAAACTGCACAAAGAGCGTGGAAGCTTTTTAATATAATCACCCAGGCAGCAGTAAGATTTACATCTGGGATTTTGCAGTAATTAGAGAAATCCTCATGAATAAGCATAGGCTACAATACATCCATTTTATAGAATATAGTGTGTATGTGACAAGAAGAAAGATGACGTTCCAAATCAAGAGTTGTTACTTTTCCTGGACTTGTGCCCTGGCCAACAGATTGAGAACATATTTGTCTACACTGCAGGGCATCTAACAACTTCTCTATATCAGGTGCCAGATGGGGTTTAATCCTCCACCGTCTGCACCACATCCAGGGATATCCTTCCGAACCCTGTGGCAGAGGAAGTTACTCAGATGATGATGTGTATTCCCTGATGATGCAGCGTCAGAGGAATGAGGCTTATTTGGGAGTGGTGTCCTCTTCGTTTCTCTGTCTGCAGACCTGTATCAGAAGGTGCCTCAAGACGTGCTTTTCCTTGAGGAGGCCTTAGCTCCTTGAGTGTCCCCAGGAATCCCTGAGGAGCTGGGGGACGGCAAGGCCCAGAGGACTAGATGGGGCACCTTCTGAGGAGCCCTCCTGTAAGCCCCAACTCATCCTGCTCTACTGTCATGTCATATTTATTCAACTCTCTCCCGCCACTGGACCAGAAATGCTCAGTTTTTGAATACTGATGTGAGCCCTTCCTGCAAGAACTTTTAGTTTCTAGAACTTTTTAATCGTCTTTCTTATGATAACATGTAAAAATGAAAATTACTTAAGCCCCTCTCCAGTGTTTTGAAGTGGTAGATAGGAATATTGAGAACTTTCAGGAAAAGAGAAATAATATTCATCTAAAAATATGGACACAGTAGCACTGCCAGTGTTCCTCCAATAAACGAAATCCTCAATCCAATTGAGGACTTACTTTGGCTCATGTGAGGCCAGGTCTGGGCATATCAGAATATTTCCAATATTTTAATTTTTTCATTGTTATAAGTATACTATTTGTCAGTTTTAAGAAAATTGTAATACATAGACAAGTATAAAAAAAATCATGATAATCTCACCATCAGATAACTATGCTTATTTTCTGTTCTTTTAGACTTTTTCAGTGTTATATATGAGCACATGTGTGTACACACACATGTATTTTTACAAAAACATCATCTTACTTTATGTATTGCTTTCAGACCTGTTTCTTTTCTCTTAACCTACTGTGGATCTTTCCTTGTGAATTAATAAGTCAATTTGTACATCACGATTTGTCATGATTAAATAGTATTCCATCTTATGGATGCGTAATAATATATTTATTATTATACAGGTACTTATGAATTGGTACATTTGTCTGATTATTCTTAGAATAACTATTAAAAATATATAAATAATAAACAAATGGGACCTAATTAAACTTAAAATCTTCTGCACAGCAAAGGAAACCATAAACAAAACAAAAAGGCTACCCTCAGAATGGGAGAAAATATTTGCAAATGAAGCAACTAACAAGGTATTAATCTCCAAAATATATAAACAGCTCAACAGCAAAAAAATAAACAACTCAATCAAAAAATGGGCAGAAGACCTAAGTAGATATTTTGCCAAAGAAGACATACAGATGGCCAAAAGGCACATAAAAAGATGCTCAACATCACTAATTATTAGAGAAATGCAAATCAAAACTACAATGAGGTATCACCTCACACCTGTCAGAATGGCCATCATCAAAACATCTACAAACAATAAATGCTGGAGAGGGTGTGGAGAAAAGGGAACCCTCTTGCACTGTTGGTGGGAATGTAAATTGATACAGCCACTGTGGAGAACAGTATGGAGGTTCCTTAAAAAACTAAAAATAGGGACTTCCCTGGTGGCGCAGTGGTTGAGAGTCCACCTGCCGATGCAGGGGGCACAGGTTCGTGCCCCGGTCCAGGAAGATCCCACAAGCCGCGGAACAGCTGGGCCCGTGAGCCATGGCCGCTGAGCCTGCGCGTCCAGAGCCTGTGCTCCGCAACAGGAGAGGCCACAGAAGTGAGAGGCCCGTGTACTGCAAAAAAACACACACACACACAAAAAAAACCCTAAAAATAGAACTACCATATGACCCAGCAATCCCACTTCTGGGCATATACCTGGAGAAAACCATAATTCAAAAAGACACATGCACCCCAATGTTCGTAATAGCACAGTTTACAATAGCCAGGACATGGAAGCAAACTCAATGTCCATCAACAGGGGAATGGATAAAGAAGATGTGGTACATATATACAATGGAATATTATTCAGTCATCAAAAAGAATGAAATAATGCCATGTGTTGCGGCATTGATGGACCTAGAGATTCTCATACCAAGTGAAGTAAGTCAGATCAGACAAAGACAAATATATGATATTACTTATAGGTAGAATCTAAAAAAAGATACAAATGAATATTTTTACAAAACAGAAATAGACTCATAGACATAGAAAACAAACTTAGGCTTACCAAAAGGGAAAGTGGGTAGAGAGGCATGAATTGGGAATTGAGGATTAACAGATACGCAATACTATATATAAAATAAACAACAAGGATTTACTGTATAGCACAGGGAACTATAGTCGATATCTTGTAATAACCTATAAGGGAAAAGAATCTGAAAGAGAATACGTATATATATAATTGAATCACTTTGCTGTACACCTGAAACTAACACAATATTGTAAATCAACTACACTTCAATAAAAAACAAACAAACAAAAACACTTTGGCATCTTCCTGGACTCTTTTCTTTTGCTCACCTCCCCTACACCACACCGTCTAATCTGCTAGGAAACTCTGTGACTCCTTCAAAAATCTATCCAGAATCCAACCATTTCTCCCACCTCCTCTGCTACCACCCAGGTCTAGGCCACCTTTGTCTCTCACCTGGATTACTTCAGTTAGTGAAGATTCTGGACCCAGTTCCAATGTGTGTGTGGGGTGAGGTGGCGTGAGGGGAAAGAGGGGAAGGACGGACAAATTAGGAGTTTGGGATTAACAGATACACACTATTATATATGAAACAGATAAACAGCAAGGGCCTACTGTATAGTACAGGGAACTATATTCAATATCTTATAATAACTTATAATGGAAAAGCTGAAAAAAATGTATAACTGAATCACTTTGCTGTATGCCTGAAACTAATATGACATTGTAAATCGACTATACTTCTATAAAAATAATAATTAAAATAATTTAAAAATTCAAATATTAATAACATTATTATCTTAAAATACATTTAAAAGTTGTGGTCATTTAGCCAAAAGGATGCATTTTTTTAAGTTTTGCCATAAGTTTGCCTAGAACAACTGTCAGGGTGTATACTGACCCCCCAGATTGAAGGTATAAACTTATCCATTTCCTCCCATCATTAGCCTGAACTGGATATTGTTATTCTTTCATGTCTTTTCCAAATTGATAAGTGAAAAATTGTTCCTCTTGGTTTAACTTGCATTTCTCAGCATACTAGTGAGGTTGAACTTCTTTTCTCAAGTTTTTTGGCCATATGTAGGTTCAATTTTTGTCTAACCAGAACTTTGGATAATTTTGGGCCAACATAGTTTAAAAAACAGAACTCTGCCAGTTCCCATGGGACCCGTGTACCCTTCCTCATGGCCATGCCCCTCCCTCCCCAAGGTGAGCGCTAACATGACTTCTGTGATCATTAGTATCTTGTTCTTTTTACAGCTGTACCACTTCTGTGGACACCCCTAAACGACAGAGGCTTCCTTGCCTGTGTGTGGCCTGAATATGAATACAGCACAGCTGCGTGCTTTCTTCCAAGGCTAGCCTGCTGTGGTCGTACTGTGCGTGTTGGCTCACTGGTTGGAACGCCTGCAAAGGGGAGCCCCCTCTAATGGGTGCGAGGACTCCCCAGGGCTTAGCAAAGGCTTTCTAGCTCTGCTATGCAATCTGTGGCTCTCCCTTCCCCCCTTCTTCGTATGGTCTGACCTGCACTGTGGCCTGAAGGCTCTGCACACTTGTGTCCATTTCCTAGGGCTTCTGTAACAGATGACCACACAGTTGGTGGCCTAAAGCAACAGAAATTGATCATCTCACAGCTCCGGAGGCCAGAGGCCCCAGTCAAGGTGTCGGCAGAGCGGCGCTCGCTCCAGAGGCTCCAGGGGAGACCCTCCCCCAGCCTCTTCCAGCTTCTGATGCTCCAGGGGTTCCTTGGTTTGGGGCTGCATCACCCAGCCTCTGACCCATCGTCACATGGCCATCTCCCCTTCTCTCTCCTAAGTCCCCCTCTACCTTTTCTCCTATAAAGGCACTTGGATTTAGGGACCACCTGGATAACATAGCATGATGTCATCTCAAGATCCCCAACCCAATTACATCTGCAAAGACTCGGGTTCTGGGACATTGGACATATCTTTTGCGGGGTGGCATGGGTCAAGCCACCCTTTAATCACCCCCTCTGCTTCCCTCCCCTTTCTTCTGCGTGTGGGGGTCCCCCACCCCCGACCCTGGCACATCGATCTCAGGCCTGGTCCCATCTTAGCATCTGCTTCGTGACGGACCTGAACCGACACAGATCACTGAGCCAAGCAAGCAGTCCCCACTGTTAGGGAGGGCACAGGGCGCAGGGAGCTCACACCCTGTGAAAGAGTGGGGAGGCCAGCAGACTGGATGGGAAGAATGGGACGAGGTACAGTTCCGGGAAGGATGCGGCTGGCACAGTGGCGTTACCTGCACCCGTGGAAGGAGTTCTGGTCCCCCAGGCAGAGCTTGTGTCCCGCGTCCTTGGGCTTAGCTGTCAGCAGGGTGCAGCAGCCGGGGGCACCTGCGGGGCCTCGGCAGGAGGGAGGGCGGGATCTGGAATGTTCTCTGCCGCAAGACATCCGAGAAGCTCCTTTTTGCGGCAGGCACACCCCTTGCGCCCCCATCCCGCGCCCGTGGACCTCTTTCCCAGAGGAGAGACTTCAGAGAGGCGGTCCCCCTTTAAGGGACAAACCAAGGTCCCGTCACCGCAGCTGGTCTCAGGGCCACCCCGGTGCTCATCCTCCCTGCACCCCCATCATCCTTCGCTGTCACCTAGCAGGTCTCGGTGGCTCAACTCTGGGACGTGTGGTCTGAACCTTTATACCTGAGGGGTTGAGCCCATGGTAATCACACCCTCCTCAGATGCTCAGGCTGTGGCACAGGGAGAATTACCCTTCGCTTCCTGGACCCGTGGGTTCTTCATGTGGGGACAGAGTGCCATACAGAGGACTCTGATTTAAGATAGATGCTGCACCACGGAGGAGGGCGCCCCATCTCTCAGAGCATTACCCCAGAGCTGGCACTTCAGCCTTGCCCTCGGAAAGTCGTTTATGCGCTCTGTGAGGCTTGCAGCTGTGTGCTGTCGCCAGGGACGTGGGCGTGTGCCCCTCTGGGCTGTGGAAGAGGAGGGGGAACGGGGGTGTCTCCACTCACCCTCCCTCCCGGGTCCACTTTCTGCCCCTCCACGCCTCGCTCTGCACCCCAGGAGGCTGAGCCTTTGGGATGGCATCACCAGGTTGGATTCAGGCGCTGGAGAAGGGCTGGGTGGGGGGCAGAAGCACGACATTGAAGGGAAAGTGCAGAGAGTGTCTGGGACATGTTTTTCTGCCAGACCTCCTGCCTCGGCACAACAGGTACATGTGTCTGTCTTCCTCCCCACCCTCCGTTGCACAGCCCGTCTCCGTCAGACCCCAGCTTCACTAGTTCCTGGGGGCGGCAACAGCTGCTCTCAGCCTTTTCCTTAAGCTCGCCCCACAGTGGATACGCTATCGTGTGGGTCCCCAACACAAGTGGATTAGGTGTCATGTCAGCCCCCAGAGAGGGTGTTGGCTGAGGGTCTGAGGATAGCAAAAACAAAATCATGTGTGTAACAGTGAGACAGGCTGGGACCTGGGCCCCTCTGCTGCAGGGCTGGCACCTGGACAATCGTCTCCTTGAGCAATGAAATACAAAGAAAATATAAGGGACTAAAAATAACTGCATGCATGCTCAGTTGGGGCAAATTATGAACAAGATGCAAAAAAGACCAAAAACCCAACTGTCACTGCTAAGGTGCCAGGAGCAAAAGCAGGGTCCAGGGCGCAACACAGATCCCTGCACATAGTACCACCAGGGGTGGGCAGACCACTTAAGTCACCCCTCAGGCCTGACCCCTGGGCCTGCCCACCCCCACCTCGGGGATCAAGCAAGGGCACCTGTTACTTGTTTCGACTCCCCCTGCTACAGTACGAGTCCCAATAAAGCCTTGCCTGAATTTCTTGTCTGGCCTCATATCAATTTCTATTGATTAAGGAGGCCAAGAACCCTGGTTGGTAATAATAGGTGTCTAGCTCTGTGAAGGGGAACCACTGGCCCTTCCAGGATGGAAGGGGTGCAAAGTAGTCAGCTTGCCACCAAGTGGCCAGCTGATCTCTTTGAGGGGTGAACCATATCGGGGCTCAGTTTGGGTTCTGTTGCCAGGAGGTTGGGCAGTCAGAGGCGGAAGGGCTGGGTGGGGTCTGTGAAGTGGGCGTCGGGCTGCTGGGTCCCCGTGCATCCTCCACGGCATCCGTGTGCATCAGAGCCGGTTCTGGGGTAGCTGATGATGAAAGTTGGCTGAGTCCTTCTCTGTCTTCTTATTTACTGCCTCTTCTGTGGTGGGTGATCTCTGGTGGGTGTTAACATGTGACACAGGAATATCCACACCTTGTGGCCACTGCCCTATGGCCACCGCCAGCCCCCTTGCCTGAGGAATGTAGTAAATATGGCCCCTTTGGTTTAGCAGACGTTAAAAATAATTCTAGTCTTATACAAAGTTGAGTAGTAGTTCAAGAGACTATCACAAATGGAATAACATCGGTTGGTAAGTTTGACTGAAGTTGGGATTACTTAAGATTTAGAAATCTCATACGTTATTTTTTTGAATTTTATTTAATTTATTTTTTTATACAGCAGGTCCTTATTAGTTATCATTTTATACATATTAGTGTATATATGTCAATCCCAATCTCCCAGCTCATCCCACCACCACCACGACCCCCTGCCCCTTGCTTTCACCCTTGGTGTCCATATATTGGTTCTCTACATCTGTGTCCCAATTTCTGCCCTGCTGGTTAATCTGTACCATTTTTCTAGGTACCACATATATGTGTTAATACATGATATTTATTTTTCTCTTTCTGACTTACTTCACTCTGTATGACAGTCTCTAGATCCATCCACGTCTCTACAAATGACCCAATTTCGTTCCTTTTTATGGTTGAGTACTATTCCATTGTATACATGTGCCACATCTTCTTTATCCATTTGTCTGTCGATGGGCATTTAGGTTGCTTCCATGTCCTGGCTATTGTAAATAGTGCTGCAATGAACATTTGGGTGCATGTGTCTTTTTGAATTATGGTTTTCTCAGGGTATATGCCCAGTAGAGAGATTGCTGGGTCATATGGTAATTCTATTTTTAGATTTTTAAGGAACCTCCATACTGTTCTCCATAGTCGCTGTATCAATTTACATTCCCACCAATAGTGCAAGAGGGTTCCCTTTTCTCCACACCCTCTCCAGCATTTGTTGTTTGTAGATTTTCTGATGATGCCCATTCTAACTGGTGTGAGGTGATACCTCATTGTAGTTTTGATTTGCATTTCTCTAATAATTAGTGATGTTGAGTAGCTTTTCATGTGCTTCTTGGCCATCTCTATGTCTTCTTTGGAGAAATATATATTTAGGTCTTCTGTCCATTTTTGGATTGGCTGGTTTGTTTTTTTAATATTGAGCTGCAGGAGCTGTTTATATATTTTGGGGATTAATCCTTTGTCCGTTGATTCGTTTGCAAATATTTTCTCCCATTCTGAGGGTTGTCTTTTCATCTTGTTTGTACTTTCCTTTGCTGTGCAAAACTTTTAAGTTTCATTAGGTCCCATTTGTTTATTTTTGTTTTTATTTCCATTACTCTAGGAGGTGGATCAAAAAAGACCCTGCTGTGATTTATGTCAAACAGGGTTCTTCCTTTGTTTTCCTCTAAGAGTTTTATAGTATCTGGTCTTATATTTAGGTCTCTAATCCATCTTGAGTTTACTTACTTATTTATTTATTTATTTAACAACTTCATTGGGGTATAATTGCTTTACAATGGTGTGTTAGTTTCTGCTTTATAACAAAGTGAATCAGTTACACACATACATATGTTCCCATATCTCTTCCCTCTTGCGTCTCCCTCCCTCCCATTCTCCTTATCCCACCCCTCCAGGCAGTCACAAAGCACCGAGCTGATATCCCTGTGCTATGCGGCTGCTTCCCACTAGCTATCAACCTTATGTTTGTTAGTGTATATATGTCCATGCCTCTCTCCCGCTTTGTCACAGCTCACCCTTCCCCCTCCCCATATTTGAGTTTATTTTTGTGTATGGTGTTAAGGAGTGTTCTAATTTCATTCTTTTACATGTAGCTGTCCAGTTTTCCCAGCATCACTTATTGAAGAGACTGTCTTTTCTCCATTGTATATCCTTGCCTCCTTTGCCATAGATTAGTTGACCATGGGTGCGTGGGTTTATCTCTGGGCTTTCTATCCTGTTCCATTGATCTACATTTCTGTTTTGGGGCCAGTACCACATTGTCTCGATTACTGTAACTTCGTATTATAGTCTGAAGTCAGGGAGTCTGATTCCTCCAGCTCCGTTTTTTTTCCCTCATGACTGCTTTGGCTATCTGGGGTCTTTCGTGTCTCCATAAAAATTTTAAGATTTTTTGTTCTAGTTCTGTAAAAAATGCCATTGGTAATTTGATAGGAATTCCATTTAATCTGTAGATTGCTTTGGGTAGTACAGTCATTTTCACAATATTGATTGTTCCAATCCAAGAACATGGTATATCTCTCCATCTGTTTGTATCATCTTTAATTTCTTTCATCAGTGTCTTATAGTTTTCTGCATACAGGTCTTCTGTCTCCCTAGGTAGGTTTATTCCTAGGTACTTTATTTGTTTTGTTGCAGTGGTAAATGGGAGTGTTTCATTAATTTCTCTTTCAGATTTCTCATCATTAGTGTATAGGAATGCAAGAGATTTCTGTGCATTAATTTTGTAACCTGCAACTTTACCAAATTCATTGATTAGCTCTAGTAGTTTTCTGGTAGCATCCTTAGGATTTTCTATGTATAGTATCATGTCATCTGCAAACAGTGACAATTTGTATTCCTTTTATTTCATTTTCTTCTCTGATTACTGTGGCTAGGAGTTCCAAAACTATGTTGAATAATAGCGCTAAGAATGGACATCCTTTTCTTGTTGCTGATCTTAAAGGAAATGCTTTCAGTTTTTCACCATTGAGAATGATGTTTGCTGTGGGTTTCTAGTATATGGCCTTTATTATGTTGAGGGAGGTTCCCTCTATGCCCATTTCTGGAGAGTTTTTATCATAAGTGGGTGTTGAATTTTGTCAAAAGCTTTTTCTGTGTCTATTGAGATGATCATATGTTTTTTTATTTTTCAGTATGTTAATATGGTGTATCACATTGATTGATTTGCATATATTGAAGAATCTTTGCATCCCTGGGATAAATCCCACTTGATCAAGGTGTATGATCCTTTTAATGTGATGTTGGATTCTGTTTGCTAGTATTTTGTTGAGGATTTTTGCATCTATATTCATTAGTGATATTGGTCTGTAATTTTCTTTTTTTTGAAGTATCTTTGTCTGGTTTTGGTATCAGAGTGATCTCAGAGTGGTCTCATAGAATGAGTCTGGGAGTGTTCCTTCCTCTGCAATTTTCTGGAAGAGTTTGAAAACGATGGGTGTTAGCTCTTCTCTAAATGTTTGATAGAATTCACCTGTGAAGCCATCTGGTTCTGGACTTTTGTTTGTTGGAAGATTTTTTTTTTTTTGGGGGGGTACACAGGCCTCTCACTGTTGTGGCCTCTCCCGTTGTGGAGCACAGGCTCCGGACGCGCAGGCTCAGTGGCCATGGCTCACGGGCCTAGCCGCTCCGCGACATGTGGGATCTTCCTGGACTGGGGCACAAACCCATGTCCCCTGCATCGGCAGGCAGACTCTCAACCACTGTGCCACCAGGGAAGACCTGTTGGAAGATTTTTAATCACAGTTTTAATTTCATTACTTGTGATTGGTCTGTTCATATTTTCTATTTCTTCCTGGTTCAGTCTTGGAAGGTTGTACCTTTCTAAGAATTTGTCCATTTCTTCCAGGTTGTCCATTTTCTTGGCATAGTGTTGCTTGTAGTAGTCTCTTAGGATGCTTTGTATTTCTGCGGTGTCTGTTGTAACTTCTCCTTTTTCATTTCCAATTTTATTGATCTGCACCCTCTCCCTCTTTTTCTTGATGAGTCTGGCTAATGGTTTATCAATTTTGTTTATCTTCTCGAAGAACCAGCTTTTAGTTTTATTGATCTTTGCTATTGTCTTCTTTGTTTCTATTTCAGTTATTTCTGCCCTGATCTTCATGATTTCTTTCCTTCTGTTAACTTTGGGTTTTGTTTTTTTCTTCTTTTTCTAGTTCTTTAGGTGTAAGGTTAGATTGCTCGAGATGTTTTCTGTTTCTTGAGGTAGGACTGTATTGCTATAAACTTCCCTCTTAGAACTGCTTTTGCTGCTTCCCATAGGTTTTGGATCATCATGTTTTCAGTGTCATTTGTCTCTAGGTATTTTTTGGTTTCCTCTTTGATATCTTCAGTGATCTCTTGGTTATTTAGTAACGTATTGTTTAGCCTCCATGTGTTTGTGTTTTTTATGTTTTTTCCCCTGTAATTGATTTCTAATCTCATAGTGTTGTGGTCAGGAAAGGTGCTTGATATGAGTTCAATCTGCTTAAATTTACTGTGGCTTGATTTGTGACCCAAGATGTGATCTATTCTGGAGAATGTTCTGTGCACACTTGAGAAGAAAGTGTAATCTGCTGTTTTTGGATGGAATGTCCTATAAATATCAATTAAATCTATCTGGTCTATTGTGTCATTTAAAGCTTGTGTTTCCTTACTAATTTTCTGTTTGGATAATCTGTCCATTGGTGTGATGTAAGTGAGGTGTTAAAGTCCCCCCCCATTATTGTGTTACTGTCGATTTCCTCTTTTATAGCTGTTAGCAGTTGCCTTATGTATTGAGGTGCTCTGGTGCTGGATGCATATATATTTATAATTGTTATATCTTCTTGGATTGATCCCTTGATCATTGCATAGTGTCCTTCCTTGTCTCTTGTAACATTCTTTATTTTAAAGTCTATTTTATCGGGCTTCCCTGGTGGCGCAGTGGTTGAGAGTCTGCCTGCCGATGCAGGGGACGCGGGTTTGTGTCCCGGTCCGGGAGGATCCCACATGCCGCGGAGCGGCTGGGCCCGTGAACCATGGCCGCTGGGCCTGTGCGTCCGGAGCCTGTGCTCCGCAACGGGAGAGGCCACAACAGTGAGAGGCCCGCGTACCGAAAAAAAAAAAAAAGTAAAGTCTATTTTATCTGATATGAGTATTGCTACTCCAGCTTTCTTTTGATTTCCATTTGCATGGAATATCTTTTTCCATCCCCTCACTTTCAGTCTGTGTGTGTCCCTAGATCTGAAGTGGGTCTCTTGTAGACAGCATATATATGGGTCTTGTTTTTGTATCCATTCAGCCATCCTGTGTCTTTTGGTTGGAGCATTTAATCCGTTCACGTTTAAGGTAATTATCGATATGTATGTTCCTATGACCATGTTCTTAATTGTTTTGGGTTTGTTTTTGTAGGTCCTTTTCTTCTCTTGCATTTCCCACTTAGAGAAATTCCTTTAGCATTTGTTGTAGAGCTGGTTTGGTGGTGCTGAATTCTTTATCTTTTGCTTGTCTGTAAAGCTTTTGATTTCTCCAATGAATCTGAATTAGATCCTTGCTGGGGGTAGTAATCTTGGTTGTTGGTTCTTCCCTTTCATCACTTTAAATTTGTCATGCCACTCCCTTCTGGCTTGTAGAGTTTCTGCTGAGAAATCAGCTCTAAACCTTATGGGAGTTCCCTTGTATGTTATTTGTCATTTTTCCCTTGCTGCTTTCAATAATTTTTTTTTCTTTAATTTTTGATAATTTGATTACTATGTGTCTTGGCATGTTTCTTCTTGGGTTTATCCTGCCTGGGTCTGCACTTCCTGGACTTGGGTGGCTATTTCCTTTTCCATGTTAGGGAAGTTTTCAACTATAATCTCTTCAAATATTTTCTCAGGTCCCTTCTCTCCCTTCTCCTTCTGGGACCCCTATAATGCAAATGTTGTTGTGTTTAATTTGTCCCAGAGGTCTCTTAGGCTGTCTTCATTTCTTTTCATTCTTTTTTCTTTATTCTGTTCTGCAGCAGTGAATTCCACCATTCTGTCTTCCAAGTCACTTATTCGTTCTTCTGCCTCAGTTATTCTGCTATTGATTCCTTCTAGTGTAGTTTTCATTTCAGTTATTGGATTGTTCATCTCTGTTTGTTTGTTCTTTAATTCTTTTAGGTCTTTGTTAAACATTTCTTGCATCTTCTCGCTCTTTGCCTCCATTTTCTTTTTGAGGTGCTGGATCATCTTCACTATCATTATTCTGAATTCTTGTTCTGGAAGGTTACTTATCTCCACTTTATTTAGTTGTTTTTCTGGGGTTTTATCTTGTTCCTTCACCTGGTACATAGCCCTCTGACTTTTCATCTTGTCTTTCTGTGAATGTGGTTTTTGTTCCACAGGCTGCAGGATTGTAGTTCTTCTTGCTTCTCCTGTGTGCCCTCCGGTGGATGAGGCTATCTAAGTGGCTTGTGCAAATTTCCTGATGGGAGGGACTGGTGGCGGCTAGAGGTGGCTGTTGCTCTGGTGGGCAGAGCTCAGTAAAACTTTAATCTGCTTATCTGGTGATGGGTGGGGCTGGGTTCCCTCCCTGTAGTTTGTTTGGACTGAGGCGACCCAACACTGGAGCCTACCTGGGCTCTTTGGTGGGGCTAATGGCAGACTCTGGGAGGGCTCAAGCCAAGGAGTACTTCCCAGAACTTCTGCTGCCAGTGTCCTTGGCCTCATGGTGAGACACAGCCCCCCTACCTCTGCAGGAGACCCTCCAACTCTAGCAGGTAGGTCTGGTTCAGTCTCCTCTGGGGTCACTGCTTGCTCCCCTGGGTCCCGATGTGCACACTACTTTGTGTGTGCCCTCCAAGAGTGGAGTCTCTGTTTCCCCCAGTCCTGTCGAAATCCTGCAATCAGATCCCACTAGCCTTCAAAGTCTGATTCTCTAGGAATTCCTCCTCTCTTTGCTGGACACCCAGGTTGGGAAGCCTGACGTGGGGCTCAGAACCTTCACTCCAGTGGTGGACTTCTGTGGTATAAGTGTTCTCCAATTTGTGAGTCACCCACCCAGCAGTTATGGGATTTGATTTTACTGGGATTGCGCCCCTCCTACTGTCTCATTGTGGCTTCTCCTTTGTCTTTGGATGTGGGGTGTCTTTTTGGTGAGTTCCAGTGTCTTCCTGTCAATGACTGTTCAGCAGTTAGTTGTGATTTTGGTGCTTTTGAAAGAGGGAGTGAGAGCACGTCCTCCTACTCCGCTATCTTAAACCAATTTAATTCCATTATTAATTGAAAATAAATTTAACCAGAACAGCAATGACTTGTGCTGGTATATTGGTTGATGAGTTTCTAGAAATCTCATACTTTTTATTCTTAGAAAGCACCTCCAAGCTTGTGTTAAAGGGAGAGTAGTACCAAAAGAGAGAGAAAGAGACTGAGAAATGTTTCCTGGGTAGTTACTAAGTCTGAGGCCTCATTCTAGCTGGGTGCTGCATCTACAGATCTAGGGATGGGCAAGTCAGAACCAGGGTATTAAGCCATCACAGGGGTGGGAAGGCAGGGAGGATACTGCCTGAGTTTGAGGCAAAGAACTCTCAGGAGGAACTGCTGAGTGGAAGCGAGAAGGATTAGCCCACTGTTTTAAACCTCTCTCTTCCCACCACCTGGAATAGGAGCCTTCCGGGCTTTTGGAGTAAGAAAATTTCTTGTTTGAGGAATATGCCATCAGGGACCCTGTGAAGGGCCTTCTGAAAAGGTATGGTCGGAGCAAACAACCTGCTGACTGTTGAGATCTGAATTTCAAATGCAGGAATTTCTGAAAGAAAAATAGTCTTAGAGCTACATAAATGGTTTCCAAACACGCAGAGACACAGCAGAAAGGGCAATAGAAACCACACAAGGCCAGACAATGTTTTTTTTTTTTTTTTTTTTTGCAGTACGCCGGCTTCTCACTGTTGTGGCCTCTCCCGTTGCAGAGCACAGGCTCCAGACGCGCATGCTCAGCGGCCATGGCTCACGGGCCCAGCCGCTCCGGGGCATATGGGATCTTCCCGGATCGGGGCACGAACCCGTGTCCCCTGCATCGGCAGGCAGACTCTCAACCACTGCACCACCAGGGGAGCCCAAGGCCAAACAATTTTGATCAACTATTATAAAATCTGTTCTCTTTTTCTGCATCCCTTTGTCCACCCTCCTCCCCACACCCCCTGCCCCCAGTAACCAAAAGAAGCAGGAAGGTTAATTGAAGCTGTGCAGGAATTTCCACAAGACTCTGAGGAAGGTGGTATATTTAAGAATGAGACTCTCTGACCGAATCAATGGCCTCCATCTGGGAAATATCCCCTAGAGAGAGAGGAATTTGTGGTCTCTTGTGAAGGCAGGGACTCAGTGGGTATATATTTAACTTGTAAACATGGAAGGTGTGTCCTGTAAGCCAGCTCCTAAGTGAGTCCTAAAGGCCCGAAAAGGTGCCTGCATAGCAATTACTCACCACGTGTTTTGTCATCCAGTGGTCTGTGAATGGAAAGAACCTTCACTTGCACCTGGACAAAGAACCACTGGGGCATCCATCACTGTGTACGCACATCACATGCCCAGAAGCCACCTGGAGGTTAACTGTCTTCACAGACAGGAAAATACAATTTTGTGAGCCACATCTGAGGAACTGATGCAGGAGGGCAGGCTTGAGGATAAATTTGAAATGCACAGGCGGATCACAGTTTTTCCACGCCTGTTTTCTTTGCATTTAATGTATCCCTACTGGTGACCTGTGTTGGATTTCTGCATTTCACACTGCAGATGTATAATTCTACCAGTGGGAAATAAGGCTCTCATGGTCCTATTAGGGAAAGCCAAATTGCTTCATCCCCAGAAGCCAGAGGATTTCACTGGCGAGCAGTGGGAAGCCTATACAAAGCTGTAATTTGCAGTCTGAGTCTAATTTCAAACCTCTTCTAAAAAAATAGAAATTAGTATATTGAAGAAACTCCCTGTATTACTAGCTAGCTTCCTCCTCAATTCTTTAGAATTCATGGGTAATCGATTTCTTGAGGAAAGTTAATTGGAGCTTAATCATTGCTTTCCATACCCTTTGATTTTTGCATGTACTGACCGTGGTAAATACGATGTGCAGGGCCATTGTGCATATTAGGAGACAAGTCATCACATTATCCAAAGGCATGAATGCCTTTCACATTTTACCAGCTGAAGAAAACAATTTTGCCTTTTAATAAAAGTGAAAAATCTGCATGAATTCAGCCTTAAAATAGCCTGGATGGAGAGTGCAGTACCAGTGTGAGGCTGAACGTAGGGGCTTCAGGGATGGAGAGAGCAAGGACGCAGCGAAAGGCCACACAGACCTAGGCTTTGGCTCTGCTCACGGGCACCCAACCCTCCTGCAGCCGAGTTAAGGAGGGGGCTGCGCTCCCCAGCTTCTCTACCACAACCAGCGCACAGAAGAGGAAGGAAACTGACCAGGGAAATTCACAGCAGAGACACGTGCTCTGAGACTTGCAAGGCTCTCCGTGGGCCAGAGGAGGCAGGAATATTACTAGACAGACAAACACCCCTCCTTCCAGCGTGGAGCTTGGAAACCAAGGTACGGGGCAGCCCCCCTCTAGAGGAAAGTGACGAACAGTACTAATACCCCTTTGATTTCTGGAGCTCTTCAAAAATGATGAGAACCGGCCAAGTTGTGCTTTTCCTCCCATCGCTTTTTGGCAGCCTCTGCTGAAAGTAAAAGCTAAAAAGCTGAGAAACGATCACAAGTTGAACTGAACGAGGTACCAACTTCTGTTCGGCTCTGGGTCACTAAAGCCTGAAGGACACGCCCTGATGGGGAAATTGGGGGTGCGGGACCAGCACAGATAATCATGTTTTGGGGGGTGGGTTCTTTAAGAAGAAGACCCATTTATGAAATCAATAATAGATGTGAACGTGTACAATTATTCAGAACGAGAAATCACAAGGGATTACATATTTTTAAAGGTTGAGAAATACGTCCCCTCCTAGGACCTGCCATTTCTCATTTCACATACTTCACTAATCCTGTTCTGTTTTCACCACCAGCAGAGAGATGCTGTCAGGACCAGCTACATAACTTGCGGGGGGGAAGGGGCAGGGGTAAAATGAAAATCCATGACCCCTTGTCAAAAATTAAGGATTTCAAGATGGTGACAGCGGAGCATTAAACCTGGCACCAGGCGCTTCTGTGTGCAGGACCTTATGTGACTTCACAGGCTGTGTGCTCACCAAGCCCGTCCTAACAGCATGGCAGAATACAGAAATATAATACATTTTTATTAATCATGGGCCCACATCTATGAAACAGTTTCCCTAC
>NW_006771828.1:1509988-1515405 GCF_000442215.2 Lipotes vexillifer
TTTTGGCTGCAAACTCTTTCATTGCCACTTCATGTGATGACTGTTTTGTAACATCATTTTATGTTTTGTTTCATTTAAAAAATTTTTTATTAAAGTATAGTTGATTTACAATCTTGTTTAGTTTCAGGTGTACAGCAAAGTGATTCAGTTATACACATATATGTATATACATATTTATATTTATATATATACATAATCTTTTTCAGATTCTTTTCCCTTATAGGTTATTACAAAATATTGAGTATAGTTCACTGTGCTATACAGTAGATTCTTCTTGGTTATCTATTATATATATAGTAGTGTGTATACATTAATCCCAAACTCCTAATTTATCCCTCCTCCCCCTTTCCCTTTTGGTAACCATAAGTTTGTTTTCTATGTCTGTGGGTCTCTTTCTGTTTGGTAAATAAAGTTTATTACTACCCAAGCAATCTACAGATTCAGTGCAATCCCTATCAAATTACCAATGACATTTTTCACAGACCTAGAACAAAAAATGTTTAAATTTGTATGGAAACACAAAAGATCCTGAATAGCCAAAGCAACCTTGAGGAAGAAAAATGGAGCTGGAGGAATCAGGCTCTCTGACTCAGACTATACTACAAAGCTACAGTAATAGCATGGTACTGGCACAAAACCAGAAATATAGATCAATGGGACAGGATAGAAAGCCCAGAAATAAACACATGCCCCTGCGGTCAATTAATTTATGGCACAAAAGGTAAGAATATACAATGGCAAAAAGACAGTAAAACTGGAGAGCTACATGTAAAAGAATGAAATTAGGACAATCTCTAATAGCATATACAAAAACAAACTCAAAATGGATTAAAGACCTAAATTTAAGACTGACTACTATAAAACTCCTAGAGGAAAACATAGGCAGGACACCCTTTGACATAAATTGCAGCAATATCTTTTAGGATCCATGTTCTAAAGTAATGGAAATAAAAACAAAAATAAACAAATGGTACCTAATTAAATATAAAAGCTTTTGCACAGCAAAGGAAACTATAAACAACATGAAAAGACAACCCACAGAATGGAGGGAAATATTTGCAAATGATGCAAATGACAAGGGATTAATTTCCAAAATACACAAACAGCCCATACAACTCAACATCAAAAAAATAACCTCAGTCAAAAAATAGGCAGAAGATCTAAATAGACATTTCTCCAAAGAAGACATACAAATGGCCAAAAGGCATATGAAAAGATGCTCAGCATCACTAACTATTAGAGAAATGCAAGTCAAAACTACAATGAGGTATCACCTCACACAAGCCAGAATGGCCATGATGAAAAAGTCTACAAACAATAAATGCTAGAGAGGGTGTGGAGAAAGGGAACCCTCCTACACTGTTGGTGGGAATGTAAACTGGTATAGGCACTATGGAGCACCGTATGGAGGTTCCTCAAAAAACTAAAAGTAGAGTTGCCATATGATCTAACAGTCCCACTCCTGGGCATATATCCTGAGAAAACCATAATTCAAAAAGATACATGCAACCCAATGTTCACATCAGCACTATTTACAATAGTCAGGACATGGAAGCAACATAAATGTCCACTGACAGATGAATGGATAAAGAAGATGTGGTACATATATACAATGGAATACTACTCAGCCATAAAAAAGAATGAAATAATGCCATTTGCAGCAACATGGATGGACCTAGAGATTATCATACTAAGTGAAATAAGTCAGACAGAGAAAGAAAAATATCATATGATATCACTTTTACATAATATCTTTTTCAATAGGAAGACTTGAAAAATAATTCTGTCTTCCCTTTAGCACATTTGATTGAAATTTGTCTCTTGTTGAATTATTGGTGGCTTGGAAGAAAGTTTCAGCATCACAACTCGTTGTTGTGCATATTTTCAGGGCTGTTGTCAAATTTGGGGAAAGCACTGAGTTTCTTTCTCATAGTAGCTGTGGGATTTGTTGTCCACGGAGAGGCTTCGTGTCACTGGCACACTTCCAGTGCTAGGCTGTCTAGGACATGATCTCGCAGCAGTGTGACTTCTAGTCCTATTTCCTGCTGTGTTGCTGGGGGAGTGGGCACAGGAGTGGGTGGGGGGAGTGCTTCTTGAGGCCGTTCCTCCACCAGAACAGCTGGCAATAACGTGGAAGTGACATCTCAAACAGAACGATTCCCAAACTCGAGTCCCTCTCAGCTGGATTCCAAAGATACCCAACACCATCAGAAAGGAGGGAACATGAGATTGAGTTTGGGGGAGGAGGGATGTCAAGGTGGAAAGAGACAATGCCCAATGCTGATCAGTATTAAAATCTCTCAGTTTTGCAAATTTAATAATAGCAGGTGACATGGAACGGACCTGTGCAAGCTTAACCCTCATTAGCTTCTTAGTAAATCAACCTCTGAGAGTAAAACACACCACATTGGCATCTGGCAATCTACCCAGCTGGAGCCCAGTATCATGCCAGCCCAGAGCTATGGAGCTGGCTGTGATATAAGTGGGGAGAATGGTGGCCATTATTTTTGTTAGAGGAGAGGTGATTTTAAATACCACGTGGCAAAGGCTGCTGCTTGGCCAGCCATGGTTTTAATCACACGTGTCCACTTAGGTAACGAAGCAGACAGCAGTGGCCTGATGAACATGATACTTGTTGTATGATGGATGGAAAGAGGTCACCCACTTATTTTAAGTAAATGGTCACTTCTGAACAGATAATTTGGCATCTACTCCCAGAATAGTGCTTACACAATTATGACAAAAAGCCCTTCCCAGAAAACCAAAGCTCTGTTTTGAAATAAAGCATTTTACCCACTCCTCTAAAGGACCAGGATTATGCTAACCAAGGACTTCTCCTTGGAGAAGACCTAAGTGGGCAGTGCTCGCTCTGTGTCACTCAGACCCCAGGTACCCGGCATCCTATGGAACTGAGGGGCAACTGAGCTTCTCAAAGTTGGTTTTACAATCCAGGTTCAAGGGACAAAGCAGGACAACAGGCTATAAAACAAGGGGAAGAGCAGCAATGATACACAGCAGTGTTGATGTGCCTTTAGAGTCTATTTCAGTCCCTCGTGCCCGAGAGAGTGGTGACGCGGACGCCTGAGAAGTGGACGGTCCTCCCAGCTGGCCAGGCCGCAGCCCCACTTCATACCCTCCTCCCTGACCTCTCACCACCTTTGAGACTGGGGACCTCTTCTCCTTCTTGAACTTTCTTTGGTGGACTTTGCCCACTCCACACCCCCCTTACCTCCCCCTGGGGTGGACTTCCTGCCCCCTCCCCTCCCCCTGCTCTCTCCGGGGCTCTGGCACCCTCTCTCTGCACCTCAGGGATGCTCTCTGAGGATGCTCTCAGTAGCCTGTATCTCTCTCCCCTTCCCGTCTCACCCGGCTGACCCACTGGCTTCGAAAGCCTCAGCACGCCCAGGTCTTCCTTCTGTTATCACCACCCCAGTCCTCCTAGGCACTCTTTTCAAAGCCTTGGGGTCACCTCTGACTCTTCCAACCTCCACTTCTGAGGTCTCCGCACCTCTGCCCTTTTCTTTCCATTTCCAATAGCGTCATCTTAGTTTGGGACCACTGATGAACACGATCTCCTAATTACTCTCCCTGCTTCAACCGCCATCCTTTTAATCTATTTAAGATAAAATGATATTATTTTTTAATATCATTAAAAGGGGAGAAGGATTCGAGTCTTAAGAAGAAAGAAGTTATTAAAAAATAATGTCCGAGAGTAGAGTGTTAAGTATGAAATTAACATAAGATGATTTCGTACCTGGGCAATGCCGAACACCTCTTTAGGATCTCTTGTAAATTTAAGGTGAAACCGTGATTTTCTCTAGTTGTACATGAAAAAAAAAAGATATTAAATTATCTTAATCTTCTCCATATCTCCTCTAAGTACAATTAGAAGGTCACCCTCCCTGCTCAAACCCCTTCCGTGGCTCCCCACTGCCGTCCTTCATCAGGTACAGAGTTCCTTGGGGCAACACTTGGGGCTTCCATGATTTGACTTCTACACATCTTTCCAGCATTGTATCGTGTAACCCTTCCCCACTCACCCTTTAATTTCACAGAGAGGGAGTAAAAGGGCAATGTGAAGCATAGAATCTCCATGTGGATAGCTGAGACCTGACCGCATTTTATCTTCCCTCCAAAGCACAAACAAATGCTTTACTGAGAGATTTAGTGAGATAGGACAGGTCGCTAGGTTAATGGCTGTGGAATGCACAGAGGCACCAGGCCCATGACGAGCACAGATTCTCTTAAATGGGACGAGGTGAATACACAGGCTGTCCTTACCCAGGGAATGTAGAAAGCAACTCAGCTGGTGCAGGCAGACTTTACCAACATCCCTCAGCACCATTCTTGGAACACCCAAATCTCATGAAAATTATTATTAGTAGACTGGCAATTTCTGCCTTTCTTTATGAAAGGCAGGGAAATGCTACAGAATACCTACTCTGACATGCTTTCCCTAGATCTCCTATTATCTCTCTCTTTGCACTGCTATTTTATGTCATCTTTTGTGAAAAGCTAATTCTAAGGCAGTTTTCTCCGCAGTGCTTTTTCTCAGAAGGAGATCTGATCTTCTGAGGGCATAAAAGGAAGTGAGGGAAATGCATTAGGCAAAACCAAGGCTAGGATATTAGGAGAAAGGGGCACTGTGATAAACCACAGGCAAAAATCACTTTCCTTAAATTATTTTCTTTGTTAACTCATTGGAAGAAGAGATAGGATAAGACAATATATATTCTTATTCTTAAATACCCAAGTCCTATTTTTCTTTACATTTGTCATGAACTTTACTTCTAACACACATATATTGAACTTATATCTGTCCCCTGACCCCATCATACACATATATGCACATATATTCACACCATATTTGAAGGAATAAGATGAATGAGGTGAGCATTTAAAGCTCATTTACAACCTATTGATACATATTCTTAATTGACAAATGAATCCGCTTATGTCAGTTATACTGGCTTTGAACAAAAGTAAAAACAGAACAATGGATACATGTTAGAAATGAGGTACATAAAGTTTAAAATTTAGGAGAGAATATTTTGGTGTAGTTTGTATTAAGTCAAATGTTAAGAGATTTTGCCACTTTGAAAAGCCATAGATATGTTTTAAAAAATAAAATACGTTGTGATTAATTGAATTGAAATAAAGATCATTTAAAAAGTTTGCAGGTTTAATCATTTAAACATCTTAAAATACTTTCAAAATTAAAAAGTAGTGCATAATTATCTAGGCTTCTTAAGCAAAGAAAATCAGTTTACCAACATTAATTATGTTTCCTACTGACATTAGAAGTAAATTAAGAATATTATTGAATTGGTTTTAAAAATGGCTAAGTTGAGGGCTTCCCTGGTGGCGCAGTGGTTGAGAGTCCGCCTGCCGATGCAGGGGACACGGGTTCGTGCCCC
>NW_006771828.1:1515627-1516927 GCF_000442215.2 Lipotes vexillifer
AAAAAAAAAAAAAAAAAAAAGGCTAAGTTGAGACAGAGAAATATCAAGTGAATTTCCCAGAGTTATAGTCAAGCCAGTGGAAATTGAAACCTGTGGATGTTAATTTATATATTATAATGGTTCTAATGATTATTAAAGTGTGTCTTCTTCAAAGTAGACCTATTAATGACATTAGTTATATAAAAACTTTTTTACAAGATTCCTCACTCTTTTGAGAATCATGTTTCTTTCGACTTTTATAAAATGTTAAGAAGAGCACAAGTTAATACAGTTCTCATTCAAAGTAATAAAAATTATTTGGGTACATATAAAATAAAAATAGCTTTTGTGATAAGAATAGAGAATACTGATTGGTATAAGGATGAGTGAAATTTAAGACAAACATCAAAGGAAACCATGACCCATGTCCTTTTGATTCCCCCGGTCCCTGTACATCATCAGCTTTGCTTTTCATCCTGGATTTGAGTTTTTTATGGTTTCTGATCACTTGGGGTTTCCTTTCTGTCTTTTTGCCTAAGCTATGCTTCGTGATATGGCTATTATTTTTCAAAGACTTTATTTTTTAGAGCAGCTTTAAGCTTACAACAAAACTGAGGTGGAGGTACAGAGATTTCTTGTATACCCCCTTCCCCCCAGACATGCACAGCATCCCCATTATCAACATCACTCACCAAAACGATACATTTTTTTTTTTTAACCAAGGATGAACCTATGCTGACACACTGTAATCACCCAAAGTTCATAGTTTACCTTGGGGTTCACTCTTAGTGTTGTAAATTCTGTGAGTTTGAACAAATGTATAATGACATATATCCATCACTATAATATCATACAGAGCAGTTTCACTGCCCTAAAAATCCTCTGTTCTCTGCCGATTCACCTCTCCCTCTACCTCCATCCTCCCACACCTGGTAACCACTGATCTTTTACTGTGTCCATAGTTTGTTTTTAAAGATATAATTTTTATTGATGGTAGCCAAGGTATCTATTCTCTCTTTCCCTCTTTCTTTCTTCTTTTTTTTTTTTAAATTAATTAATTTATTTATTGCTGTGTTGGGTCTTTTTTGCTGTGCGCGGCCTTTCTCTAGTTGTGGCGAGCGGGGGCTACTCTTCATTGCGGTGAGCGGGCTTCTCATTGCGGTGGCTTCTCTTGTTGCAGAGCACGGATTCTAGGCACGTGGGCTCAGTAGCTGTGGCTCGCGGGCTCTAGAGCGCAGGCTCAGTAGTTGTGGCTCACGGGCTTAGTTGCTCCGTGGCATGTGGGATCTTCCCGGACCAGGGCTTGAACCTGTGTCCCCTG
>NW_006771828.1:1518425-1520815 GCF_000442215.2 Lipotes vexillifer
TAAGATGGATAAACAACAAGGTCCTACTGTATAGCACAGGGAACTATATTCACTATCCTGTGATAAACCATAATGGAAAAGAATATAAAAAGGAATGTGTATATATATATGTATGATTGAATCACTTTGCTATACAGCAGAAGTTAACACAACATTGTAAATCAACTATACTTTGAAAAAAAACTGGAAAAAATATCAAAACTTTCTAATCCGCTAAGTTCAGTTCACAAGCGCAGAAAATTTCAGGATGATTAGCCTTATATTTTCACAAAGTTAAGCTTATCTTTAAACTTCGAAATAGTGTTGAGCAGAATTGGAAAGCTTTTGGATATTTAAACACTTTTATTTTGGCAATATAGCCATGACAAAATGATGCCATCTTTTTGATGTTTGACATTAATACTGCTGCTTCTGCAGCATGTAAATCTATGCTCTATGTGAATTATATCTCTTTTTGATGTGCTTTGTCAAAATCAAGATTATTTATCATGATAAGTAGTTTATTATACAAAACAAGAAGTAATTTTACAACATCCACTTTCCTCATTCTGTAGCCCTGTTTTATAAGGTGGTAAGCATTTAAAAAAATACAATGTTGGCATAGTTTTGGAGAAGAGTCTCAGAGAAGAACTCTACACCATGATCCTTTGCATAGAGGTCAAGAAAGCACCTTGATTTTTAAAATCTCTTTTATTCCCTGGGCGGTGGAGGAATAATAGTACAGTATAATATAACATTAATTTGAGCAAATTTAATCCACTAGGATAGTAGACCTTTAAGAAACAGGAAACAAAACAAGCCCCTAGGACTTTATTTGCATTCATCTGGACTGTCTCCCTGGACACTCAGAAGGCAAACCGCCTTTGTTCACGCTCTCACTTTAGATCAAGTCCCTTGGACAGCCATTTTCAGAACTCCCTGGACCTTTGCCTTTTGGCACTAAGCACTGTTGCAATGACACGCTTGTGAGATGAATGTCTAACTGCGCCGCTAGACTAGAAGAACCCCAAGGGTAAGGAGGGAGGTCTGTTTTGCCTTCAGCTGTATCTCCAGCATCTAGCCCAGTGCCAGGCTCTTAGTAGGTACACAGTAAATATTTTTGACTGAATATTTTCATATATTATACAATTATGGACTGGCTGTACTCTACCATGCAATAATTATTGTAATGGAGAAAATTTCTGATAATCTTTAGAACTGGCACAAATGTAGGAAGGACAGTAAGTTTCATGATAAAAAATTGTTGACTATAGCACAAACTTTGCAGTTGATTTGAGATCCCTTCTGGAAACCAATTTGGCAAGGACAACGATTGTCAACTGTTTCTATGTATTAATTTGATTCTTTCTATGTTATGTCTTTGTGTTCTTCCCTCTGTCTTCCAAAATCTTTTATTTGATCTTCTCTAAATATAACTATGTAATAAGTCCATGCAAATATCACTTTTAAAATATTAAATTTCTGATGAACAAATGAAACTCAGGAGAAAAATCTATTGTATATCCTTTTTTTTTAGATTTGCATGTGAAACCTTTTGTTCTTCTAACATCTGAAATGTTATAGGTACAGTTTACAATTCTGTATTTAATAATTCCACCTCTGCAAAAAAAGTTTCTTTCAGAGACATTTACAATTTCTTCCTGCCAATAAAATTATGACATTTAGTTGACAGGGGTCTGTCTGATGAAGCATGGCTTGACTGAGTACCTACCCGTGAGGTTATTTAGGCTTGAATCTTGAGTTTATTATGTCACTGTGTTCCCCTTATCACTATCAGTAAGAGTCTATACAGTTTTATTTTAAAACGTTTTCTAATGAGTTTCAAAATCTGGTTATATTTAAATAGAAATATGGGAGCGTTAATGAAAGAAATGAACACTGTCATGTTATAACCTGCCAGGCAGATGAAAACCATATATACCGCAAATGATCAAAAACATAACTTGGGAGGTTTATTGGCCCAAGGATTTAGCCAAGATGATTACATAACATGAGGAAGAAGAAATAAAAAAGATAAGAATCAACAAAAAGATATTTTGAAAACTGACACCTCAACCTATAATACAGGCTTGATTCTTGCCTGAGACAAGTAAGTGACAATTCTCCTCTGGTTCTCAGAAATATGTCACTATGAGGAAAGATGCAAGGAAGTTTAATTTGCTCAAAATTAAAGTTTTAAAAATTATTTGTTACATGGAGGGAACATAATATATTTTTTTGAATGAATTTTGTTTTTTTTTTTAGGGAATGTAGTTATTCCTAGTTGCTATTTTTTCCATGTTTCTAGCTACAGTGGTCAAATCACTTCAGTGGGGCTGGGATTGAGCACTTTTATTCTGGAGGCCTTTGTAGCAGCGAGGCCTTTCAGCAAACAGGACTAGATCATCAGC
>NW_006771828.1:1520825-1526583 GCF_000442215.2 Lipotes vexillifer
ACCACCAGCAGGAAGTGGAGCAGGCTATCCTTCTGTAATAGGAAAGGACAAATCTGACACCATATTGGATCTGTTTATTTTACTGTAACCTTTATATTCTACTGCTTTTGCTACAAGTTAAGAATGTTGCCTATAGCCTGAAATATACAGTATAGCCCATTCTCAAGGCTGTGACCTTTAAGGGTATAACAGTTTTCCATTCACATAGAGATAAGAAGTTGCAAAACAGAGAATAACATTTGTCTTGCTGGAGGGTTATAGGAACATGTGACCTGACCTACGTGGACAGCTGCAAGAACAAAGGGTTCCAGCACCAAGAAGTTTGCAGCAACCAACCACCACCCTGTCCCATTTTAGTGTAAAATGAAGCCTGAATTCTAACTTGGGTGAGATGGTTCTTTGGGACACTAGTTCACCCTCTTCTCAGTCTTCTGGCTTTCTGAATAAAGTCTCTATTCCTTGCCCCAGCATCTTCTCTCCCGAGTTATTGGCCTGTCGTGCAGAGAGAAGAATGGAGTTTGGGCTTGGTAACACTTCCTGGATGCTTTGTCTGGGGCTTATCACCTTGAGAATTTGCATGGCCTGCTCTGAAGAGATCTGAAGTTTACATAAGCCTGAAGTTTACCCTAATTTCATCCTTAAAGTTGGACAGCATGGAGGGTGGTCTCTGAGGCCTAGATAAACTGGTTACAGAAATGAGGGATTCCTATTTGGGTTCCCGTGGGGCTGGCTAAGCCATTCTCAATCTTTGGATACAAAATAACCTTGGTCTCAGAGATGCTTTGCTCCTTCAGGTCAGGAAATAACAGGAGAGTTTAGAATGTGACAACTAAGGGTTAAAGGGATGTTTCTTAGGCCAAGAAATTTTTTTAAAAGGGAATTTTGTGACTTCTCTTTATAAAAGGAAGGAAGACTAGAGAATTACACATATCTCACAAGGACTGGCTGATGATAATGTCATATATTTGGAGGTGTTTTGAAAAGTGTAAAGTGTCCAGCTGCAAGCTGTTTTGGTCATTGTTATTAATAGAGAATATCTTAGTGAATGAAATTATTTTAAAAATAGGCTTTTAAAGAAAAACATACCTCTATAATAATGTTTTATAAAATGGGGGAGGCAGTATAATACCTGGATTGGCTTTGAAAAATGATCAGAAAAGTAGTGAAAATAATATTATCTTGAAAAATAATGGATTTTGTACAAAAGAAAAATTAGTGGGGAAATAATAGTAGTTTATAACTTTCATGCTGCATCCACAAGACCCCTTTGTTTTATGCCAACAGCTGGACTTTCATTCATTTGCAGATCTTGGGCTGGATAATTAATTATGCAATTAATTAAGGATGACAGCATTTCTAAAAATTCAACTGTGGTGTCTTAGATTTCATTAATTAAGGCAAACATTTATTGAACGTTCATCACATGCTGGTAATTTTTTAGCTTCTGAGGATGCAAAGACATCGATTTTCTTTGCTTGAGAGCAGTAATCCATTGACTAAGAAGATCACAAAAAGGACATGTGGTGCCTTGTAAGTCCTTATACAGTATAAAACACAATCTTTGGTTTTTCTGTAATGAACCCTTAATTTTTTCCTCTATAGACAAAACATTCCTGAAATTCTAGTAGGGCTAGAAGAAGTCTTGGGTGATAGGGACCCAGAGAAACTATGTTATGGAAGAGGCAGCAGTAGGCATGTGCAACCTCAAGGTGTCTCGGTAGGCACAGCAGTCTTCAAATATTTTGAGAGCTCTCAGGTAAGGAGAGTAGTCTGTTTCTGTTGTTCGGAGGTCAGAACCGTGCAGCTCTAAATGAGGATGCTTTTCCTAAGTAACTGTTAGGGTTTCCAACATTGGTGCTGGCTGTCTCCTTACCCCAGGAGTTCAAGCCGAAACTGGGTACCCACGTTTCAGGGTAGAAATATAGATAGGTTTCTGAATAAGGAAGAATTTGCATTGGATAAGCTCTCAGAAACCAGGAGTTTGTCACTCCAGATCTTTGGATGAGGATGAGTCTGTGTGTCACAAGGCTGAAGAGCTAGTGAGAAGCCGATGAGTGTGGGAGAAGCTAATTAGTGTCAAATATGCATGGCAGTACGTGGTGTTAATTTGCTTTTCATAGACACTGTTTTCCCCTGGATATCTTCCAAAATTAGACAATTCAAAGCCATGAAATAATAATATTGTTTATGAAAATAAGCCTTTAAAACACTTTTATCACAAGCCAAAAAGATTAAAATTCATACCTGGTTTCTAATTTAAGAGTAGAGAGCGTGTTTCTTTAAAAATAGGGATCACTAGGTGGTAATATTCTCTTATAAATGAAAATCAAATCATCATAGTGGTGAGCCCATAAATGTATCAGAATATCCCGGTGAGGTCTGAGAAAATGAATTATCATAGCCTAATTGACATTATGTAAGGAACATAACATGATTTTTTTTTAATTGGAATGGAGATTTCAAAATATTTTAAAGGAGTCACAAATAACAAAATGATTTTCAGCTACAAAGTAAAAATTTAAATCTAGATAAGCCAGAATACATATATCTTGTGAAAAATTAAATCTTCGTGTTTCCATCGTCAAAAAATCTAGAAACAATAAATGCTGGAGAGGGTGTGGAGAAAAGGGAACACTCTTGCACTGCTGGTGGGAATGTAAATTGATACAGCCACTATGGAGAACAGTATGGAGGTTCCTTAAAAAACTACAAATAGAACTACCTTACAACCCAGCAATCCCACTACTGGGCATATACCCTGAGAAAACCATAATTCAAAAGACACAGACCTACTAGAGAATGGACTTGAGGTCATGGGGAGAGGGAAGGTAAGCTGTGACAAAGTGAGAGAGTGGCTTGGACATATATACACTATCAAACGTAAAATAGATAGCTAGTGGGAAGCAGCCGCACAGCACAGGGAGATCAGCTCCGTGCTCTGTGACCACCTAGAGGGGTGGGATAGGGAGGGTGGGAGGGAGACGCAAGAGGGAGGAGATATGCGGATATATGTTTATGTGTAGCTGATTCACTTTGTTATAAAGCAGAAACTAACACAGCATTGTAAAGCAATTATACTCCAATAAAGATGTTAAAAAAAAAATCCTCGTGTTTGTGGTTGTAAGAAGCCCCTAACGGAGCTGTAAGCCCAGCAATAATTGTACCGTTAGTGAGTATAACTAATAGAACTGAGGGATGAGGATGGTCCTAAGTGAGATATTTCCCCTCAGATACTGTATCATCAGACTACCACTCGTGTGTGTCATTGCCCGTGCCAGCCCACTGCACAGCCCAGCGTGGCATCTCAGAAAAGGAAAGTTAATATCAAATGAAAACATTTGCTCTCTCTACGCTTATGACTTACATTCAGTCTCTTGAAAAAGTACCAGCTTTTTATAGCTCTTGAGATAGGCTTATCTCCCAACCTCTACTCAGTCCTCTTCAGTTCTTGTAATTGTTTGGTTGGGAGGTGCATTGTGAACTCAAAGGCAAAGGCAGATGGTTTATGCCATGTGCCCTTTCTCCCCTACAACCAACTAATAAAACAAAATTAACAGTGCCCAGTAAGTGAATCTATCTGAAAACCAAACAGCCCTGCTACTTCCGTGGCTCGTTGGACTCAACACCCAATTTGATGATGGGCATCTCAGTCCTTTGATTTCGGTGACTCAGGGATCACTCTGGGGTTTTAGAGCTGGAGGGGATTGTAGAGATTATACAGACCAGTGGTTTCCAAAACTGGCTCTGTTTCAGAGTCACTGGAGGGACTTTTAAAAAATTCATACGACTGAATTCAGGCCAGATCTGGCGGAGTTGAGTTCTCAGGTGTGGCTCTGGCAATCTCCCCTGGTGATTCTGGTTTGGGGACCAGTGATCTGGTCTTAATAAAGGTCTGAAGAGATGGGATTGTGTATCATGGAAAAATTTAGATTTAATGGAATTAAATGACTTGTCCAAGGGTTGGTTAGGGACAGAACTAGAACCAGAACTCATATGTCCTTGATTCCAATTTTCTTTCCATACCACCATCCACTCCTATGGCCAGCATCACTAGAAAGCACATAATTTGTACCCAATTGTGAATAAAAGAAGTGTACACACACGCATACAGACACACACACACCAGACCTTTCTTGGGCTTTCTGATTACCTTTGACACACCTTTCTCCAATTCCATCCCTCGACTTTTTAATCATCTCCTTGACAATGTTCCCTGAGCTCCACCTTTTCTTTGGCTGTTTAACTCAGTCTCCTCTGAAGGCTTCCAAAGACCATTCATCTGTTTCTACTCATTTTCTGCCAAGACTGTTACTCATGGTAGAGCTGGTCTTTACATTGTCTCACCATCTTCCATTCTGTTCCTGTCTTCCATTCTGGAGGTGTTTAGGTCTCCTGTATTCATCTTCCAAGTGGTTTGTTTTCTCCCTGGTTATTTCTGTATCTTTATCTGCTTGCTTTGAGCTTTGAGACATTTCTTCCACCTGATTTTGTGATTCCCTAACCTGGTTCTCCATCAGGAACTTCTTCCTCTTCAATTCACCTACTGAACGTTTTAGTCCTTAGATGCTTAGTCCCTAAATACATATATTTATATTTTCTCTAAGGAATTGGCTTATCTGACTATGGAGGCTGAAAGGACCAAGATTAGCAGTTGACAGGCTAGAGACCCAGAAATACCGATGGTGTGGTTCCGGTCTGGTTTGAAGTCTTGATGGCCAAGCCATGCGTAAGTTACAGTCTGAGTCTGAAGACAGGAGGAGACTGATGTCCCATCTCAGAGAATGAATTCTCTCTTACTCAGCCTTTTATTCCATTCACGTCTTCAAAGCATCAGATGAAGCTCACATGCATTGGGAGGGCAATGTGCTTTACTCAGTCCACTGATTCAAACGTTAATCTCATCAGAAACACCCTCACAGACACACCAAGAAATAATGTTTAACCAAATATCTGAGTACCGTGTGGTCCAGTCAAATTGACACATAAAATGAGCAAGTTCACCCCCTTGTGTACTTGGCATCCATACACAGCTCCTTAGCCCATACTCAATCTCCAAAAAAAGACAGCAATGAGGTCATAGTTCTGCCTTACAGGGTACAACTTACTGAGTACAACTGGAAACTCACTAACCCTTTCCTCAGAAGAGGTTATTCCCTAACCTCCTTCCTGTCACTTTACTGAGGATCGAACTAGAACCTGCCAACAGCCTTTGTCTTTTCAACATAGAATTAGATTCTTTCACCACATCGTAGTGCCAGGAGTAGATATGCCGTTAGTATTCACAGTAACTGCAGTGACCAGCGATCATATAGTTTACTAGGTCACTAGGTCTTCATTTCAAATACAGGACGTCACCTTTTAGCTGTTCCTCCACAAGGACCTTTTTAATGTATCCCAATTAATTACCGACTTTTATAATCACCTGCCCGACTATGATTCCTTCCCCCGTTCTGGAGTCCGCACCAACTGACTGTGACAGCGGTTAAGAAGTCAGTGTAGGATGACCTCTGTGCTGTGGAGGGGGTGGGGGTGGTCAGGATGAGCTGTGGTGGTTCCAGCAGAACCAGCGGGCCTGTGGGCTCTGGGCCCCCTGCGTCCCTGCTCAGTGACAGTGCTAGGCCCTGGGTACCACTTCCGTCCCATTTTGCCTCTTCAGTCCTTCCAACATGTCTACAATCAAATCACCGTCACAATTCTGTCTTCACATTTTTGTTACTAATCACTCCGTTCGAAATAACCAGAAAACTTTCTCTTTCCC
>NW_006771828.1:1526685-1537595 GCF_000442215.2 Lipotes vexillifer
TTTCCCTGGCTGGAAACCAACTGACATATTTAGGTAATGAGACTTCTAGAAAAGAGTCTTGTTTACAGTGAGCTTGACCATGTTATCAAACAGAGCCATCAAACAGAGCCATGGGTCTTTCAAGCCATACTTGGTAGCAATTCCTCCATGAGCTGATTATTTTCCCATGGCTCAGTCTAAGGTAATTGCACCTCGCAGAGGCAGCTGTGCAGTTTCCAGGGGCTGATTTCTTCACGTGGCAGCTCTGCTGTCTGTCCCTTCCCCTGTTGGGTAACTGCCCTGTCCCTCATGGAGGCCCTTCAGGTCGAGATCTCTGGCTAGCTGACAGCTTGCATCAAACAAAGCAGTGAAATAGGAGAAAACGTTGTGTCCGTCATCTACACTCATGATCTGACTGGTTAATGTAGCAATGACTTTCAGTGCATGGTAATCTCCAGTAGGTATTTTCTTTTTAAGCGTTTAGTCTCTGATTTGGAATTAAAACCTTTTCCCATTGAAGGCATTTTAGGCATCAGGCAGAGGTTTTTCATCAGTGCACACTCCAGGGATACCGTGGTACCACACTACTGGACAAGCCAGTTCTGAGTTTCACCCTGAGGGGTCACTGCAGTGTGAATCCTTTTGTGGGAGAGAGGGGTTGATGCCCCAGGAAGACTGGGAAGGCGCCAGTGGTGACCTTTTCTCACTGATTCACTCGTGAGAAACAAATATTTACTCATTTTCATATGCAGCAGGTACGTGCTGGGCACTTTTTGTTTTGCATATTCAAGGTTATATGCAGCCCTATTTGATGATACTTTTCTACAAAGACCCCTGTCCTCATATCTTAGACTTCATTCCTCAGCCTACTGCATTATTTCTACCTGTGATAATGAAGCTTCTCACAAAGCTGTATTCAACACATTCTCTTTACTAGTAATGATATTCCTGTATAAAAATTATTTGGGGGACTTCCTTGGTGGGACAGTGGTTAAGGATCTGCCTGCCAATGCAGGGGACACGGGTTCGACCCTGGTCCAGGAAGATCCCACATGCCGCGGAGCAACTAAGCCCGTGAGCCAAAACTACTGAGCCTGTGCTCTAGAGCCCGGGAGCCACAACTACTGAAGGCCGCGTGTCTAGAGCCTGTGCTCCACAACCAGAGAAACCATCACAATGAGAAGCCTGCACACCACAATGAAGAGTAGCTCCCGCTCGCCACAACTAGAGAAAGCCCGCACGCAGCAACAAAGACCCAATGCAGCCATAAATAAATAAATAAATTTATTAAAGAAAAAAAAAAGAGTGGTGATGGGGCAGAGAGCTGTGCGTCTTATAAAAAAAAAGTTATTTTGCCAAGATAATGCCAAGGCACTGCTTAGTAATCAGAGAATATTCATAAAGAAGTCACATTTGACGTTTCCCGATATTAAGACAAAGTCTAAAACAGCCATTATCTCTAGTGTAAACTCTACCTGCTGCCTGATCACCCAGTATAGCACATTTATGGATTTAACACAGGATTGCCACGGAGGATCTGGGGAAATGTCAGTGGCAGCGGCACAATGACAGCTGTATATTCAAAACTTCCCCAAACAGCCTTTAAAATAATAAAAGAAGGAAATAAAGTCACACTGCTGCTGAGAATATTTATATAACACTACTCCTTTTCTAAATTAAAATGTGTCCCTTCTATAATATTAGAATATTATAGGTCATAGTTATAGATTTTTGTGGCTATTTGACATCACTTTAATTTGCCAAAATAGACTCTAGTTCCCTGTATTTCAGGGCACCCCTGAGAGCAGAGTCTGAGGAAAAGGGGTTAAGGTAGTCTATGTCGGGAGTGAGCTTGGAAGTGAAATGGGGAGAGGGAGAGCCCAGGCGCGGACGCAATCCTGAGTCAGTGCTGTGAGGAACTGAGGCTGCACCATTGGCGTCCTTGGGCATTGCAGAGGATGCTGGGCAGAACTGCCGCCTGGGGAGGAAGGGGAGGGGTGTCTGCTCATCTGTGCTCCCATTGGCTGAGGGTCGCCCACCGGGTGTTGAGTCCCCCGCAGGTGCCTGGGGGCTTGTGCGGGGCTGAGCGAGCCTGGACACTGGGAGGTGTTTGGGGGAGAGGTGCTGTGAGGTGGGGCTGGGCAGGGCCCTAATGGGCTGCCGGTGGTGTGTCTGTTCCCCCCCGCCGGGGGCACAGGAGGCCGTGGGACTGGGTTCCAGAGTGTCCAACATGGGCTACCAGTGTTCAGTTGAAAAAAAAAAAAAAAAGATCAAAGGACAAAAATTGTTCATAAGGAAAACGATCCCATTTGAAGATTGTCCGCTTTCCTTCACTGCTAAAATCTGTATTTCCATATTTCCATATAAAGACAACTCATTAGAGTTAGAGAGATCATTGAGTTAATTAAATATAATAAATCTGCTGTTTGAACACTAGGTAGGGTGATTAATTCTGTATTCCCTCGTCTAGCCTCATTTGAAACAGACCCCTGGGACACTGTTCTCACATTTATAAATTATGAACTCGGTGAACCTAATATTTTGCTGATAATGGAATATAATACATTAAGGCGTGCTTGCTTAAACAGGCATTATTCTTCGGAGCAGTTAGGATGGGGAATGTCTCTTGTGGTGGTACATCTTATTTTCAGGCTTTCTTGTAATTTAGCGTAGTAATTATAGGATCGTTAAAGCAATGTGAATGCATTAACCTTCACAAATTTGAACAAAACAATTATAAAAATGAAAAGAGGAGTGAGAACTGGAATGGAAAGATATGGTGAGTGAGAAAAAGGAGTGTTTCCCAAGATCCACGTATAAAAGTGGATTCGGAGGAAAGGACCCAGGGGGAAACCCTTGCGCTCACACATCGGGAGAGAGGTCTGTGTTACTCTGCCTTTTACACCATTCAAAGTCCTCAACAGCTTCCTGTTGTTTTTCAGAACAAGCCCAGGGCATGTCACTTCAAGGACCTCAGCAAGCTGACCCAGTTTACATTTTCAGACCGGATTCCAGGGCTCGCTGGCAGGCACTGAACCTGCCTAAGCGTCTAGGAGGTGCCGAGGGGCATACAGGTGAGTGACCTGACCCAGAGCATCAGCTGGTCAGTGGGGCAGCCAGGATGGGGACCCAGCCTGACTCCGGAGTCTGGGGTCTTCCTGGTCACATCCCTGAAGTGCTGCTTTCCTCATGTAGATGGTGGCCCTCCCTCCTTTCTACCTTTTGAAGCCCACTGGTCCTTCATGGCTGAAACCAAGTTCTACTGTCCTCCAGAAAGCCTCTGAGGCTGGAAGGCGCCTGGTCAGCCATTCTTCCTTGGGTTATAGAGACTGCAAGTGGGTATGGGTCCCCTGGTCCCCCAGCACCACAGAGCAGGATCTGAGTCCCGGCATGTGTGCATTTCTCCCTAATCTGGACCTGCCCTTGTTGAAGGGAGGCCAGAACCTTATTTAAAAACAAGTCACTTTCACTTTGCAGCAGAGTTGAAGCTGAGGACCCCAGGACCCCAGAGGACAGGGCTTTGGCGGGGCCACCTCTTTGGGCTTTCTGTCACGCCCACTGCCCTCTCTGCATTGTGCATAGCTAGTGTTCAGAATTCATGGACGTGAATTGTAGTTGGGAGCTGTGATGATTCGGGCAGCCACGGCTCCATTTCTACTATTTATTCAAATGAAAGTTTAATATGCATTCCAGATTCAAAATAAGTGCAGAATGGCAATTTGAATACCAGAAATGACAGGTAATTTTAAAAGTGCTAAGAGTTGCAGTGGGGGCCTGGAAATGCTTCCTTACTCTCCTTTTCCAGGGAGAAATTGCACTTTCACAGCAAGCGGCCAGTGGCCACCGTAACAGTAGTAATTAAAGGTATGCAGGCTTAATGTAAATGAAAGACAAATATACATTCAGACACACAGATTTCCAGTGGCTTTTCTGAGGGGAAAATGGAGAGACTTGAAATACACAAAGACAGCATCTCTTGCCCATTTCCTGCCTGACACTCTTGGTGCAAAAACCAAAAATGCATGTGTGTGTCCGACGCCTGGCATGTTGGTGGGTGCAGTTTGCCCGTCTTTGTTCTTGGCGTCAGCGTTTCCAGAGAAAGGGAGGGCAGGTGACCTCGAGAGGGTGGCAGTGGATTTGGGAGGATGCTTTCGTCACAAAGGTTACTGTTTGCATCTCAGCCCCTTCCTGGCTAAACATATTTATTGCGCCGCATCTGATGAGACTAACAATGGCACTGATGACCATCGACTTCCCCTGCTTTGCGGGGAACCACAGCACGTGCTCCAGACCTGGTCTCTGATGTCTGTTCCCTTCTTCCTTCACTAGAGAACCTGGGGGAGGGCTGCTCAGTCAGACCTACCGAATCCCCAGGCCCGCGTGCAGCGGCCAAGGTCAGTTACTACTTTGCTAAGAAGTGACTCTCTCGCTGGTAATTTCCAGACCTCACAAATACATGATAAAGACTCCTTTTCTCAACTGATGTTTGATTTTGTCCCTTTTCCTCTGCCTCTGTAGCTGTCCCTCGCAAATTATATCACCTTCTAGATACAGTGAGCTCCCTGAATGCAGGGTCTGAGCCTCCTAGTTTCCCCTCTCCTTTGTGGGAGAGGCTCTCCAGAGAGAGAGAAGCCTCGCAGATATGTGGGGTGGGACATATGTCATTCCCAGCTGTGAATTTCAAGTACCATCAATGGAGTAAGATAATTTTTTTATTAACTTGCCACACTTTTGATAACGTAGGAAATAAAGTTATCTTGAAAAGCTTTTTTTGGCGGTGGGGAGGTCAGTATGATTTTTCTTTTCTTTTTTTTCTTTTCCTTATCTTTTTTGGGAGGGGGGTCAGGATTGCTGACCTCAGGAAAGAGTACTTCTCAGCCATTCTGACAAAAAGGTGTTTTCCACTTGTTACCGGGTATGTGTATATATGTGCGTAGGGGGGGAGTGAGGCTGGGAATTTATTTCACCATTTCCCCTTAATTTAAAATTATACTTCTTAATTCTAGACAAAATTTAACTGGATACAGAGAAAATTTCTTAGAAGCAATAGGCATACCTATTTTAAAAAAAGGCTACTTGTCATATAACCATACTGTTGATGTGACTCACCTGGGATCTCGTCAAAACTCAGTTTGGAGTCTGTGGGTCCAGCGTGGAAGCTGTGATTTTGCGTTTCTAACAAGCTGTGGGTGATACTCCACCCTGAGCAGTAAGAAGCCACACGCAAGCCAGCATAACCCTTTATTTGAAAAGAATTTCATCATTATGGCAGCATTTGTGGGGTTTTTTAGCCTATCTGTGGTGGGTTTTGCATAGGTAGTAACAGTCTGCCTTCCTAGGTTTGCGGGAGGACTCAGTGATGTCAGCCCTTGGTCCGCACAGTGTACTCTGCAGGTCAGGACAGTGGAGAAACCGGGAGCCTTCCAGAAACTCCAACTCCTGGGCCCCGTGTGGGTGGATGGACTCACCCGCATTTCAGTAAGATGCCCAAAGGTTGTAGGCACAAGGATGCTTGGGAAGCATGGACACAGTCTAGATGAGTAACTGGTGCATGGGAAGCAAACAGTTATCCTCTGAGTCCTTATAACCATCTGAGTTCATTCATTTTTCCATTTACAGGTGAGAAGACTGTACCCCAGTTAGTCACAGGACTAGGGTTCCAACCCTGTGCCCTTAAGAGAAGTGAGTGTCCCGAGCAGCGAAGGCCTGGGTGACTCCCCCTTCTTCCAGCCCCCTGTGGCCCCTGGGAGCTCAGGCCCCTGACTGGTCCAAGTCCAGCTCCTGCACACAGGGTCCCCCATGGAACCCTGTCCCCCTTTCCCCAGGCAGAGACCCCTGTGCCTTGTCCCATAGTTGAATATTCCAGTGGACTCTGACGAACACTGACTAGGTCCTGGGCTCACCTCCCCAGAGGAGTGCGCTTTACACAGGGTTTTCTGAATATAACCATTTCGCTCAAAAGAGGCACTCCTGGGGGGGAAATTCTAGACTTTGTAGGACTGGTGAGCATGTACTTTAGGACATAGGGTGTGTGTGTGTGTGTGTGTGTGTGTGTGTGTGTGTGTGTGTACTATGTGTGTGTAGTGTGTGTGGGTGGACTGTGTGTGTAGTAAGTGTATGGAGTGTGTATGTGTGTCGTGAGTGTAGTATGTGTACGGAGTGTGTATGTGTGGAGTGTGTGTGTAGTAAGTTTATGGAGTGTGTATGTGTGGAGTGTGTGTGGAGTATGTGTGGAGTGTGTATGTGTGGAGTGTGTGTGTGTGTGTGTGTGATGTGTGTGGAGTGTGTATGTGTGCATGCGTATGTGTAGAGTGTGTGTGAAGTGTGTATGTGTGCGTGCGTGTGGGTGTCGTGTGTGTGGAGTGTGTATGTGTATATGTGCGTGTGTGTCATGTGTGTGTGGAGTGTGTATGTGTATGTGTGCGTGCGTGTGGGTGTTGTGTGTGTGGAGTGTGTATGTGTGTGCGTGTGTGTCGTGTGTGGAGTGTGTATGTGTGTGCGCGTGTGGGTGTCATGTGTGTGGAGTGTGTATGTGTGCGTGCGTGTGTCTGTCGTGTGTGTGTGGAGTGTGTATGTGTGCCTGCGTGTGCCTCATGATGGCTGTGGAGACGGCTCCTAGTGTCCCTGCATCCCAGCTGGTGGCGGGCACCTGCCCTGTCATGTGTGTCTGGCCTTGGGTGTCCAGATGCTTGGAGAGAAGATGTTTCTGCAGGAAAAGTCAGAACAGAAAGGGACATGGGGGGCGAGGGGAAGAAAGGACTACGGCTCTAAGGTCTGACCAGCAACGTCCAGGGCGTGAAGGACATGATTTGGGGCCAGTGCTCTGGGGGAACAGGTGTATCGTGAAGACCGTCCGTCCCACCCCGAGTATGCCATTTTCAAATTTAAATGCCATTTTTGTTTCTGATTTTACTTTCAAGTTTTCAGAAACGGGCTAATGGGCTGTAGGTGCATTGTGGTCTGTTCAGCCATGTCTCGTGGTCTTAACTGCTTTTTATCTAAACTTGAGGTGCTTTCCAATTTGTTCATGTTTCTCACCTCACGGGCGCTGATTGATTTGGTTTCTTTTTGCATTTTTGCTAATAGGAATCGAATGAGCTTGCTGATTCTCGTTAGGCCTGTTTTGATAGCTTCATTTAAAACTGGGTTTTTACTCAAAATTTTGGTTTATTCTATGGTTTTGTCTCTTGGATCAAGACCACTTGCCAGATAATGAATTCAGAGCCTGGAGGAAAACAGGTTAGGTCTCCAAGCCTTTCTATCCCTTTTGGTTTCATTGTGATTTATATTTTGATGTGTCTTTTTAAAAAATAAATTTATTTATTTATTTATTGGCTGCGTTGGGTCTTTGTTGGTGCATGTGGGCTTTCTCTAGTTGTGGCGAGCAGGGGCTACTCTTCGTTGTGGTGCGTGGGCTTCTCATTGCAGTGGCTCCTCTTGTTGCAGAGCACAGGCTTGAGGCACACAGGCTTCAGTAGTTGTGGCATGTGGGCTCAGTAGTTGTGGCTCACGGGCTCTAGACATGCGGGCTTCAGTAGTTGTGGCTCATGGACTCAGTAGCTGTGGCTCGTGGCTCTAGAGCGCAGGCTCAGTAGTTGTGGTGCACAGGCTCAGTTGCTCTGCGGCACGTGAGATCTTCCCCGATCAGGGATCGAACTCTTGTCTCCTGCACTGGCAGGTGGATTCTTAACTACTGCGCCACCAGGGAAGCCCTAATGTGTCTCTTTAGGAGTTTGCAAGCATGTCTTGGTGTTGGTGATAGCATATGTAGAGGAAGAGATCATTTCGCAGGTATATTTGGGTAGGTATGAGGTATGAAAACCAGTTCACTACCCCTGTCCTAGATCAACTGGGAAAGGCATTTATTTAGGACTAAAATGTAATAGTACAGAAAGCCTGCCCTCGGTGACTGTGAGAGACTTAGGCAAATCTGCTGGTTTGCATCAAACTACTCTGGTTCCAATGATTTTTTGTGAACAAGGATGGACTAGGCCACTATAAAGAAGAAGTGGAGAGAACCATTTAGAGTGCATTCAAATTCTGAATTAAGAGACTCAGAGGTTCATCTTTCTTCCCCCGACATCTCTCCTTCTCCAGCCCCCATCAGCACCTGTATACATAGACATAGACATATGCATATACTTACTCCTCTGCCTTTAGTACAAACCGTTTTATAGGCAGTTTGAATTCAGAAATCTATGGGAATTATTTTAATGATGTAGCACATTGGACCTGTCATATAATGAAACATGAAAAGTAAGAACTGTCATGTGGCACGAATATCGTATAGCGCACACGCACTGTGTGTGCATGTGTTTATTTGTGGTGGGCTGAACCTCAATCCATAATCTCAGGTGGGCAAGGAATGTAACCTTGTATTCTACAGCCCAGCTTCAGTTTTTGATCTTGCGCCCTGGTGTGCTGGGAGTGGGTGAGGTCTCGACACCAGCCCTTCCTGGAGTTCTCCCTGCTTCCCTCCCTGGTGTTACTCCATCATCCAAGGTCCTTCCAGTTTCAGGAGCTGAGCGGCAAAGGGGGATGGTACCTGGTCCCTGTATTCCCACTGAAGTCTCAGCGTCCTGGAGCCCCTGGCCCCCTCACATATGATTTTCCGTTGCCTGGTGCCATCAGTAGGGAATCTCCCCTGCCCTGTCCATGGTCCCATTTCCTAGATGGACGGCACAGCCGCCATCTCTGGGGTCTGGCCATTTCTCTTTTCTCCGGGAACTCCTGCTTTCTGTTTTCCTTGTTCCTCCTTCCAAGCTTGGTCTGAAATCCATCTTTCTTCATGGTATGCCTGCCCAATCCTCTGCTCTTGGGCTTTTGGGAACTGAGGCTGGGGTTTCAGCGGGAGGGCCCATTTGCGCCCTCCTGAGGCACTGGACCTGGATGTAAATGGGACTGAGGGGGAGTCGGTGGGAAGAAGGGCTACCCCAAACAGAGGGAAGACAGCTCAAAGATCAGCTCTGTGCAATCCTGGGATCTAGTTGTGCGTGTTTCATTCTGTAACAACTCTTCCAGAACACCGGTGCTGATGACTTTTCCTTTAACTTGCAGAGTCTGCCAGCAATGAGAAATCAACAAGTGTTCACACACCCTTTGTCACTTATCAGATAGCCTATTTGGTAGAAGAGATCCAAATTGTAAGCTGTGCAGTGAAATTACCTTTCTATTGTAAGTTTCTAAGGACAATTAATTTTCAGAGGTGGCTGGCAAATACAGTGTGAAAAGAAGTGGATTGTTAAGTACCTATGTGAGGCCAAGTTTTTTTTTTTTCTTCTAACAAGGCACTTAAAATCTTACCTTTTAAATACACTGCTTGATCAATGTGAATTATAGCTGCAGCCTGACAAATATTTTTCGAAGACAATATTCATGGAGAGAAATAAAAGCAGAAGTAAATGGATGGGTGTGAAATCCTTTCATTACTAAAATAATAGGATAATTTATGCAATACCTCAAGCATCCAAATCTTTTAATGGCTTTTTTTGAAATATAAAAGACTGAAAAAAATCAGTTATGCCCGTTCTCTCCTTCACTGAGTGTTTGTTTGAAAAACTCCTTGTTCAGTTAATGTTGTCTTGAAAAATAACAGTGGCCCTGTCTGGAAGAAAGAGGGAAGGATTGAATTCTTGTGGTTTTCTTTTCAGAAACTTCTATAGCTGTTTTGGGGAAATGTTTTCCAAGTTAGTCCTTTTTTCTTCCAGTATTCTGATAACAGCTTATGATGTACATCCTAGCTCAAATCTTCAGCATGACTTCAAATCTGATGCACCAACTTCCATCAGTTTTCTTTTTTCACTTTGAGGCCCACATTGCTGCACCTCTGGATGTCCACGGTAGCTTCTCAAGCAATCCGTGGTGAAGCACCAAGTTCCTAAACCTGCACTGCTGTTCCTGTACTAACCTCCTCGCAGACTGGACACAGCAGCTGTCACTGGTGCCTGGCTACACTTGGGGTGTTCCGGGGTCCCGTCCTGGAGCCCACTGTCTCTGCCTTCCCCTCCTCCCCTGCCATCCTGGATACCTTCCCAAAGTACTGCTTTCTGAAATGAAATCCTTGCTCATAATGCCGGAACTCATAGACCCCGCCTGCAGCACCTGACAACACTTGGCCTGTGTCCTGGCCATTCACCCCGACCTTCTCTGTGGCTCTTCCCCTCCCCGGGGAAGCAAGCCCTCAGCACCCAGCCAGAGAGAAACCTGTGTCCACTACACTTGGCCGCAGTGATTTCCAGATGGCCTATAACATTCTGAACCACAAACGCCGCTCTCTAATTGCCTTATGTTTTCAAATGGATTGCTTATTTTAATTAATGAGTAACTAATGAATTTGATGGGGAAGAAGCATGGAGGGTTTCCAGTCAGGGTGGAGTGGGGTGGGAAGCAGACCACTGTCTGTACAGGGGGCAGGGGTGGTGGTGTGGAGATGGACAGGAATTCTTTACCTGGACTCTTTAGGACGGCCCCAGGGAGCTGTCCACCCCTGATGTGGAGAGGCATGTGGGGCATTTATGAGGACGTACACTACAACTGGTGTATAACCTTTTCTTAATTGAATTTTTATTGACATAACTAGACTCTCATCTTGGCTGTAATGCCAAGGGATCCCACACGCCCTGCCCGGCCCCGAGTGCAGCTCCCTGGCTGGACAGACGTAACACAGCTACACTCCAGTAACATGAACAGGACATCACTGTAGATTCAACCCACCAAGCAGATGCAGATTTCCCCAGGTTCATGTGCACTCGCTTTTGTGTATGTGTGTATTCTATGCACGTTCAGCACATGCGTAGGTTTGGGTGGCTACGATCAGAGTAAAGATATAGAACAGCTTCATCACCACAAGGACCTGTCCTGTTGCCCTTTGAAACCACCCTCACTTGGTTCCTCCAGCCTCACCCTACTCCTCAGCCCTGGCCCCTGCTGAA
>NW_006771828.1:1537626-1555500 GCF_000442215.2 Lipotes vexillifer
TGCTGAACTGTCCTCCATTTCTAAATTTGGTCATTCCAAAAATGTTATGTACATGGAAGCATTCAGTCTGTAACCTTTCGGGATTGTTTTTTTTCACTCAGCATAAGTCTTTGGAGATTCACCCTAACTGTTGTATATATTGATAGTTTCTTTATATTTCTAAGCAGTGTTCCATGGTATGGATGCATTAGAGTCTGTTTAACCATTCACCTGCTAAAGGACATCTGGGCTGATTCCAGTTTTAGGCTGTTACAAATAAGGCTGCAATGAACATTCATGTACAGGTTTTTGTGTGAACATGATGTTTTATTTCTCCGGGTTAAATGTCCAAAAGTGCAATGCTGGGTCACACAGTAGTTGCATATTTTGTTTAATCTTTTAAACTCATTATTTAACGTTGTTTTCCTACTGTACATTTTTGTATCATGATGCAAAGTCCAGTTGCCGGAGCAGTTACGGCTCTGATATTAATCCCTGAATAAAATCTTCTTCCTTTCTTAGTCTTTTTGCCTCTTGGAAAATAATCTTAAAACTTAGATCTCATTTTATTCTTAAAGTAAATCTATAAGCTCAATGGCATTTTACAGGGAAACTGAGACACAGAAATGTTAAGTGACTTGGTCATACAGGGAATTAATGGCATGGTTTGAAGAAAATCCCCAAGACCCCTAAAATAGAATTCTTTAAACCATACCTGACAGCATATTAATGAGTCATGAAATCAACAAAGTCAGTCTCAAAAAGAATGTTTTTATAAAGAAAGTGACTAGACTAGAATACAAAATACCATAGTGCATCACACATAATAAGAGTATGTACTGTGTAATCTTTGTTGCATTTTTACAAGACCAGTGCTCTAACGCCTGAGCTATGGAGCCACTTTGTTGCACGTATATATGTATATATAGTATGTGTGTGTGTATATATGTATATAAATATATATATAGTATGCATGTGTGTATGTAAGTATATACATATATACGTATATAGTTGGCTGATAGTTAAAATATATGTATATAAATCAGTGATGGTTAAAATATATATATTTATATAAAATCGAGCAATGGTTAAAAATGTTAGAAACTCTGTCCCTATAGATTCACTCTTTCTGTTAAAACCCCCATGTATTTACCTTACATTTTCCCTTAACAAGGACTTGCAATACTCCAACTAGAATGGAGGTTTAATTAAGAATTCTTGGTTAATATTGGTATAAATGTAGGTTTGAAAGGAGATCTCTTATCCGATGGGAATTTGTCAAACTCTTATTTGTCACTTTATAGAACTTGATTTTCTTCATCACTTGAGACAGACCTCATGTACAAACCCTTCCATATTATAGGAAAAAAGAAAACTCCACTCAGCATATTTGATAAAATTACCTTCACATTGATAACAAGACATTCTGATGGCAATGCAAGGAGTCAGAAGTTAGAGGACGTCCCCAAGGTCACACATTTAGAAATGACTGGAGCTAAGACCCAAGTCCGAATGTCCAACTCCCAATAATATGCTTCCCCTGAGATCTTACCCTGGTTCTCTGTTGTGGTATTTTCAAAGTAGTTACATTGATTTTGTTATGAGCAGTCTGCATGTGCCAGGATTTTCATACAGAGATTAAAGCTGCAACCAAGAAGCCTAGGGAAGACAGACGGACAGTCTGCAGACACTGCAAGGACTGCCATGTAGGAAAGGTGGATAGCGCTTCTGTCTTACAACAAAGGCAGAAGTAGGGTGAGCGTTCGGCAGTTAGGACGAGGGAAATGGGTCCATCCCAAGGAAAATATTTCTGAGTAAACTATCCAGGAACGAGAGAGCTGCCTGGCGTGGTCTTGAACTAGCCAAATGAAGAGGTACTGATGAACTCATCAGGAAACCACCTACTCTAGCTGCAGGGAGACAAAATTCTGGGATTAGACCAAATGTTTTTGAAGATGTTTTCCAAATGCAACTTCCTAGGAATCTACCGCTAAATGACTTTCTACTCTGTGAGCCATTTGTCTCTGCAAGTTCTGCCCACACACCAGATTTCCTTGCAATCTGTTTAGAGTAAAGAAATTATTTCAAATCAAAACCTTAACTACAATGATTTTATTTCAAGTAGACATCATTTATCAAAAACTGAGCTTGGGGAATATGGTTTTTTTCCTCGTTATATTTTGAATTGGGTCATAAATCAATTAACTCATATTGTGGAATGGAATAGAACAGGATATGTGGAATTCGGTGTTAATGTGAAACGGAGATTTGCCCCATCATAAGCCTCAAGAAGTAGGTAGGGGCAGGGCTTCCCTGGTGGTGCAGTAGTTAAGAATCTGCCTGCCAGTGCAGGGGACACGGGTTCGAACCCTGGTAAGGGAAGATCCCACATGCTGTGGAGCAACTAGGCCTGTGAGCCACAACTACTGAGCCCACGAGCCACAACTACTGAAGCCCATGCACCTAGAGCCCGTGCTCTGCAACAAGAGAAGCCACTGCAATGAGAAGCCCACACACTGCAACGAAGAGTAACCCCCGCTCGCCGCAACTAGAGAAAGTCCGTGAGCACCAAGAAGACACAATGCAGCCAAAAAATAATAATATAATAATTAAAAAAAAAAAAAAGAAAGAAAGAAAGAAAAAAAAGAAGTACGTAGGGGCGGAAATTCCAACAGGGGGAGAGAAAGTGATTTGCTCAAGGTCATGGAGCTAATAAGTGATCACACAGCTAATATATTGTCATACAGCTAATGAGTCCTGGGCTTGCTAACTGCTCTTTGGTGACTTCTTGAATAAATATTAAACTTTCCACAGGAGAATATGTGTGAAGGACACTTCTTACTTCTAATGAGAGCATTTCCAAAGGGTTATGAGTGCAACTGTGAGTGAGTTATTATTTACATAATAAAACTCACCCCTGCTTTGCTTACTAATATGTTGCTAGAAAAAAACAGAAGCTACTCCCCCCTTCCATGGGGTTTTGCCTTATAAACAGACTCTTCTATTCCGAAAGCAAAACATTCTAAATCATAAGATTTTATGTTGTGGTTTTACATTTCAAATCCCTCCACAAAAGATATTGAAGTTCACGTCAAGTACTGTCAGGAAAAAATGTGAGTATATAACTAAAATGTTCAAGTAATCCAATCCGTACCTTTTTACACTGTAGTGTCAACTAGACAACAATATTTGCATTTCTTTTGCTCTCACTTGGTTTCCATTTCATCTAGTTGTATTTGAGCTCAAACTCCTGTGCGCTGGCACCAGAGAAAAGAGAGGGTGTCGACTCCAAGGTCTGACAGATGTTTTTCATAACATCTCTGGGCCTACAGTAATAAAAGGATGTTTCGTTAGCTCTGATTTAGAAAGTTCTAGAGATTTGATTGGAAAAAGCCTGGATGGAGGGATGAGGGAGTTGTACTGTGAGAGTGAGTGATTGCTGTATACGTGCAGGGAGTGACCTAACAGAGAAAGGGTGGCCAGGCTCTGGGGAGAACCCTATTTTCTGCCCTTGGACTCCCCATCTCTACTCTGGCTGTGTGGCCCCTTGGACATTTTAAGACGTGCACAGGCGAAGGGGGAGACGGCATGGAGGCCAATTTGGAAATCAAGGCTCTGCTGCTGCTATTTGAGCCTGTCTTCCTAGTAAGCGAACCGCTGCTGAGGGCATCATAGGTCTGGGCCTCTGCAGATCCCTTCCAACCCTCCCTAGTGTTGGGGGAATTTTCAGAAATTTGTCTTTGGGGCTTAAGTCTGTGAGAGGTTTAATAAATCCCACATGCTGCCAGCAACCTCAAGAAGCTACTTAGGCAGAGTCCAGTGGACACAGCTCACCGAGAACTGAGTTTCAGGGATTGCTTCGGGAGCTTTTGCTCTTTCTGCATCAAGAGCTGTAAGGAGAGTGAGTGCTGTATGTCTGGGGGGAGGGGTGTTTAGCTCCCCTGTCCTCCCAGCCCACCATCCCCATCCCCCATCCCAGCAAAACCCGAGCAGCAGTTTCCACATCTTACTCTTTGCGGGAGGAATTTTGGTGATTAAAGGAGGGAGCAAAGGTGGATGCTTATGTTAAATTCTTTTGTCTTTACCCAGAAATTTTACATAACTTCTAAAAGTTCCCTTTAATTTTTAAACATTCTTGATCAATTTTATAGTCTCTTCTTCAGTCTACTCTATTCTATTTATTTAAATTGATTTTTTTTTTAGAATGGCAGATTCACAAGAAGTTGTAAGAAACAGTAGAGAGATCCCAGTTTCCTCCAGTGAAAACATCTTATGAAACTCAAGCAGAATATCACAAGAGGATATCGACACGGATACTGTCAAGATAGAGAACATTTCCGTCACCACAAGGAGCCCTTGTACAGCCACTTCCTACCCACCTCATCTCCTCCTCAACCCCTGGAAAACACAACTCTGTTCTCCACTTCTGTAATTTTGTCATTTTCAAATGGAATCTTATATAACAGAATCATATGCTATGCAACTTTTGGGGCTGGCTTTTTCACTCTGTAATCCTTTGGGAATTCACCCAGGTTGGTTGTGGGTATCAATAGTTTGTTTCTTTTTATTGCTGAATAGTATTCCATGATATGGTTGCACCACCACCCGCCTGTGGAAAGACACCTGGACTAACTCCAGGTTTTGACTATCATGAAAAATCCACTAGAAACACTTGTAGACAACGTTTGGTATGAATATAAGTAGTGTCTTGCCAAGTTTTATCAATCTTTTCAAGCTCTTTGGGGTATTTGCTTTTTCTATTGATTTCTTTTCTCAATTTCAGTGATTTCTGATTTTACCTTTATTATTTCCTTACTTCTACTTGCTTTCAGTTTATTCTGCTTTCCTTTTTTTTTTTCCCCCTGGGTTCTTGAAACGGGAGCTTAAATGATTGATTTGAGACTTTTATTCTTTATAATATCTTCACTTAGTGCTATCAATTTCCCTTTCAGTACTGCTTTAGTTATGTCCCACAAATCTTGATATATTGTATTTTCATTCAATGTATTAAAAATATTTTCTTGAGACTTCCTCTTTTACCCATGGGTTATTTAGAAATGTGTTGTTTAGTTTCCAAGTGTTTGAAAATTTTCTTACTCTTTCTATTTTTGATTTCTAGAGTGATTCGAGTTGGAGAACACACTTTGTATGATTTCAATTATTTTAAATTTGTTGGGGTATTTTTATGGCTTGGGATATAGTCTATATTAACATATGTTCTGTGGGCACTTGAAAAGAATGTATTTTCTGCTGTTGTTGGGTGGAGTGTTCTATAAATGTTGATTAGATTGTGATGATGTTGAGTTCTATATCCTGCTGACTTTCTGTCTGGTTGTTCTATTAATTGTTGAGAGGAAGTGTTAAAGTCTCCTGCTATAACTACAGATGATACATTTCTCTTTTAGTTCTATTAGTTTTTGCTTTACATATTTTCCAATTTTTTAATTTGGTACATACACATTTGAGTTTTTTATATCTTCTTGGTGAATTTAACTCTTTTATCATTGTATCATGCCCTTCTCTATCTCTCATAAATTTCTTTGCTCTGATGTCTATTTTATCTGATAGTAATAAAGTCACTTATGCTTTCCTTGATTAATGCTTATATGATATGTATTTTCTCATTTTTTAAACATTCAACCTGCCTATATTATTATATTTGAAGTAAGTTTCATGTAGATAGCACATAGTTGAGACATGTTTTTAAATCCACTCTGCCAATTTCTGCTTTTTTTTTAACATCTTTATTGGAGTATAATTGCTTTACAATGGTGTGTTAGTTTCTGCTGTATAACAAAGTGAATCATCTATACATATACGTATATCCCCATATCTCCTCCCTCTTGCATCTCCCTCCCACCCTCCCTATCCCACCCCTCTAGGTGGTCACAAAGCACCAAGCTGATCTCCTTGTGCTATGTGGCTGCTTCCCACTAGCTATTTTACATTTGGTAGTATATGTAAGTCCATACCACTCTCACTTCATCCCAGCTTACCCTGCCCCCTCCCTGTATCCTCAAGTTCATTCTCTATGTCTGCATCTTTATTCCTGTCCTGCCCCTAGGTTCTTCAGAACCATATATATATATATTTTTTAGATTCCATATATATGTGTTAGCATACGGTATTTGTCTTTCTCTTTCTGACTCACTTCATTCTGTATGACAGACTCTAGGTCCATCCACCTCACTACAAATAACTCAATTTCGTTTCTTTTTATGGCTGAGTAATATTCCTCTGTATATATGTGCCACATATTTTTTATCCATTCATCTGTTGATGGACACTTAGGTTGCGTCCATGTCCTGGCTATTGTAAATAGAGCTGCAATGAACATTGTGGTACATGACTCTTTTTGAATTATGGTTTTCTCAGGGTATATGCCCAGTAGTGGGATTGCTGGGTCATATGGTAGTTCTATTTGTAGTTTTTTAAGGAACCTCCATACTGTTCTCCATAGTGGCTGTATCAATTTACATTCCCACCAACAGTGCAAGAGGGTTCCCTTTTCTCCACACCCTCTCCAGCATTTATCGTTTCTATCTTTTAATTGATGTAATTAGACCCTTTATATTTAATGTAATTTTGATATGTTAGAATTTTTCATTTTATTGTTTTGTTTTCTGTCTAATTTCTCTGTTTTATTTTCCCCTACTTTCCCCTACTTCCTGTGGATTATTTGAACTCAATGTAGAATTCCATTTTGATTTATCTACAGTGTTTTTTTTTTTTTTTTTTTTGCAGTACGTGGACCTCTCACTGTTGTGGCCTCTCCCATTGCAGAGCACAGGCTCCAGACGCACAGGCTCAGCGGCCATAGCTCACAGGCCTAGCTGCTCCATGGCATGTGGGATCCTCCTGGACTGGGGCACAAACCTGCATCCCCTGCATCGGCAGGTGGACTCTCAACCACTGCACCACCAGGGAAGCCCTCTACAGTGTTTTTGAGTGTATCTCTTTGTACATTCTTTTTGTAGATGCTCTAGATATTACGAGGTCGTAAACCCTATTGTTGATATGGACTCTAGAATAGGATTGCGCTGTTATCCCTAGGGTAACTTGTTCCGTTGATCAAAATTTTTGGATCAATAAGTGATAGGATGCTTTGGCTGGTAGGCCTAGGCTTTAATCACTCGGAGGTTTTTTTGTGCTCCGAGGTCACCCCAACCGAAATTGTTAACCCATATAAAGTTTTATTATCCCCTGATGGTATTAATTTGTGATTATTTGGGTTAATTAATTAAAGCTCCATAGGGTCTTCTCGTCTTATTATGTTATTCTCGCCTCTTCACGGGAAGGTCAATTTCACTGATTAAAAGTAAGAGACAGTAAAACCCTCGTGTGGCCATTCATACAAGTCCTTATTTAGAGAACAAGTGATTATGCTACCTTTGCACGGTCAGAATACCGCGGCCGTTTAACGTTTGTCACTGGGCAGGCAGTGCCTCTAATACTGGTTATGCTAGAGGTGATGTTTTTGGTAAACAGGCGGGGTTTGTGTTTGCCAAGTTCCTTTTACTCTTTTTAATCTTTCCTTAATGCACGCCTGTGTCGGGTTAACAGTATGATTAATAAATGTTTTAGCGTTGGGTTGTATTTATTGACTGTTAATTATCAGTATAGTATCAGGCACTGATATAAGCTTGTGCAAGGAGAAAATTTTCTTGTTACTCATATTAACAGTATTGCTTCTATATTTAAATAGATTAGTCCAATATTCAAGCTAGGAGTTGGTTAATTTATTGTTGAAATTAAAATCTGGGTTTTTTTTGTTGAGCTTGAACGCTTTCTTAATTGATGGCTGCTTTTAGGCCAACTATGTTTTAGATTCAATTTTACTCTCTAGTTAAGGTTGTATCCATTTCTAAAAGGCTGTACCCTTTTAGACTAACGATTAAATATACATTTAAACTTGATGTGGTTTTTGGTATTATTTAATGTTGAACTGAAATTCCTTTTTTGGACAACCAGCTATCACCAGGCTCGTTGGGCTTTTCACCTCTACTTATAAGTCTTCTCACTATTTTGCCACATAGATGAGTTTGTTCTATTCACTGCTTGTAAGTAGCTCGTCTGGTTTCGGGATATTTAACTTAAGAACTCTTTGCTAAGTATTTGCTAGTTAAATCATTATGCAAAAGGTACAAGGGGTAATCTTTGCTTTTTTTTACTTTTAATCAATCTTTCATCTTTCCCTTACGGTACTTTCTCTATAGCGCCAGCTGTGTTTGAATTTCTATCTCCTATACTTTAAATGTACGGTAAATGTTTTATTTAATTTATTTGTGATAGTTGTAATGGGTGGAGTGTGGGCTAGATATAGTTCAAGATATACACTGGTTGTGGAATCTTCTAGGTGTAAACTAGGTGCTTTACTTAAGCTATATCTTGTTTTATCCAAGCACACCTTCCAGTATGCTTACCTTGTTACGACTTGTCTCCTCTTGTGTGATTGCTTGGCATTTGTTAGCGAGCTAGGGCTTTGCTTGACACTTGAGGAGGGTGACGGGCGGTGTGTGCGTGCTTCATGGCTTGATTCAATTAAGCGCTCTAATCTTAATTTACTGCTAAATCCTCCTTTGGTTTTTAGGTTTCATAAAAACTTTCGTGTGGACTATAAGTGGTATTCTTGTTGTAGAAAATGTAGCCCATTACTTCCCAACTCATGAGTTACACCTTGACCTAACGTTTTTATGTGCGATAATTGTGCTTACTTTTGTGCCTTCATTAGGGTTTGCTGAAGATGGCGGTATATAGACTGAAGTAGCAAGGGTTGGTGAGGTTGATCGGGGTTTATCGTTTATAGAACAGGCTCCTCTAGAAGGATATGAAGCACCGCCAAGTCCTTTGAGTTTTGGGCTGTTGCCGGTAGTACTCTGGCGAATAGTCTTGTTTCAGGACTACTTTGGTTTACGACTAAGCATAGTGGGGTATCTAATCCCAGTTTGGGTCTTAGTTGTCGTGTAATCGGATTGTGATAAAGTCACTTTCGTGGTTTAGCTTAATTTTAATTATGGCTTTCTACGGCTTAATTAGTATTTGGCTTTATTTTATTTAGTTTCTTTACACTCTTTACGCCGTGTGTCCATTAATTCGGGTTAATCGTATGACCGCGGTGGCTGGCACGAAGTTTACCAACCCTAATTAACATGACTTAGTCAAACTTTCGTTTATAGCTTAATTTTTATCACTGCTGTATCCCGTGGGGGTGTGGCTAAGCAAGGCGTTGTGAGCTACTGATGTAGTGTGCTTGATGCCCGCTCCTTTTGATCCTCGTGATCTTTGGGGGCATTCTCACCGGGATGCGGATGCTTGCATGTGTAAGTCTGTTAGGAACTAATGGAAAGGCTGGGACCAAACCTTTGTGTTAATGGGGCTAGTTTAGCCCATTTAGACATTTTCAGTGTCTTGCTTTTAAAAGTTTAAGCTACATTGACTCGTGGAGTATAAAATCTGTCGTATAATTTCATTTTGGGGCTTGTGTCGGATTTAGTATTGATTTACCAAAAAAAGTACCCGTAAATCTAGGGACGAAGCTGTCTAGGGGGGTGGTGAATATTAAAGCAGATCGTTGGTTTTGTAGGGGGTAAGGGGGTTTTGGACCCCTATGGGATACAGTTTTTTGAGTCCGGGGGGAATAGTGGAGTACTATGTCCTGTAACCATTAATTTAATTGCACATGTTGGTTGTGCTAGTCCAATCAAAAATACACACGGGCCCAGCTACAATTTGCCTTGCAAGTGTTAGGGCCGACTAGGCCATAGCTGAGTCGATGCAGGCCCCCCCCCAAAAAGAAAAAATACCAAATGTATGAAATCTCAGTTATGTGTGAGCATGGGCTGATTAGTAATTAACCCATCGAGATGTCTTATTTAAGGGGAACGAGTGGGCGATTTTAAGTTAAAATGGTCCTGAAGTAAGAACCAGATGTCTTATAAAGATCACCGTTAGCTACCCCCACGGTTCATGGGCCCGGTGCGAGAAGAGGGATCCCTGCCGAGCGGGTTGCTGGTTTCACGCGGCATGGTGATTAAGCTCGTGATCTAATGGACCGGGCATAATATCTAATGGATATAAATTAATATGATGATATATAATATGTAAGACCATGAATATTATGTCCTATGTAAAATTAATAAAAATTAATACGGGCTTTAACTGGTCGTATGGACAAATAAATGAATGCACAATAATACATAGCATGTACATATGAATATTTACAGACAGACACTAAATTTTAGTAAAGCACGTTGTATAAATTCATGTGTGGTTTATGTAGTAAAATGTTTTTAGAAAACTCATTTTTAATACTGACATAATACTGTAAGGCTGTTATGATCTACAATAAGCTTTTTCAAGGAATAGTTTATATAGAATTCCAGCTTTGGGGGTTGGTGGTGAGGTTTGATGTCTCTTCCTTGAGTCTTAGGGAGGGGTAGGTCTCTCCTTTTTCGGTTTACAAGGCCGAAGTATTTTGTTATACTACAAAGACTCTTCATTTTAGGATTTTGTTCTCGATGAGGCTAGCTGCTGGTATTATCACTAGAATGAGAAGGAAATATAGGATTGAAGCTAGTTGGCCTGTGATAATGTAGGGGTGTTCTACTGGTTGGCCTCCGATTCATGTTAGGACTAGGAGGTCTGTTATTAGTATCCAGAATAATAGTTGGCTGAGGGGTCGGAAGATTATACTTCGTTGTTTGGATGTGTGGAGTCTGGGAATAAATAGTAGGATGAGGATAGAGAGTAGAAGTGCTAGTACTCCTCCTAATTTATTAGGAATTGATCGTAGGATTGCATATGTGAAGAGGAAATATCATTCTGGTTTGATATGTGCGGGAGTGCTTAGTGGGTTTGCTGGGGTGTAATTGTCGGGGTCTCCTAGTAGGTCTGGTGCAAATAGAGTTAGTGTGAGTAGGACTAGTACTAGTAGGAGGGCGCCTAAGATATATTTGATTGTGTAGTAAGGGTGGAATGGGATTTTGTCTATGTTGGATGTGATTCCTATTGGGTTGTTGGATCCTGTTTCGTGGAGAAATAGTAAGTGGACGGTTGTTAGTGCTATAATAATAAATGGAAGGATGAAATGGAAGGCGAAGAAGCGGGTTAATGTTGCTTTGTCTACGGAGAATCCCCCTCAGACTCACTCTACTAAGGTGGTTCCGATGTAAGGGATTGCTGATAGGAGATTAGTAATGACGGTTGCACCTCAAAATGATATTTGTCCTCAGGGTAGGACGTAGCCTACGAATGCAGTAGCTATGGTTGTGAATAGTAGTAGTACGCCGATATTTCATGTCTCTTTGAATATGTATGAGCCGTAATATAGGCCGCGTCCGATGTGGGTATATAGACAAATGAAAAATATGGAGGCTCCGTTTGCGTGCAGATGTCGGATAACTCAGCCGTAGTTAACGCCTCGGCAAATGTGTGTGATGGATGAGAAGGCGGTTGAGGTGTCTGGTGTGTAATGTATTGCTAGGAATAGGCCTGTTAGGATTTGTATAATTAAGCAGAGGCCGAGTAGGGAGCCGAAATTTCATCATGAGGAAATATTTGATGGGGTGGGAAGGTCAATGAATGTTTTGTTTAGAATTTTTATTAGTGGGTGTGTTTTTCGGATGTTGGTCATTAAGGTTCTTATAGTTGAATAACAACGATGGTTTTTCATATCATAGGTCATGGTTGGAGTCCATGTGAGAATAATGATAATATATGTTGCATTTATTATGAGTATTATTTTTGTAATTAGTTTGGTAGGGGTTTCTTCGAAGCCTTCTCCTATTTATGGGGGTTTAGGGTTGATTGTGGGTGGTGCTGTGGGGTGTGGGATTGTTTTTAGTTTTGGTGGTTCATTTTTAGTTTTAATGATATTTTTGGTTTATTTGGGAGGAATGTTGGTTGTGTTTGGTTATACGACAGCTATAGCTACTGAACAGTATCCTGAGGTTTGGGTTTCTAATAAGGTGGTGTTGAGTGGGTTTCTTTTGGGTTTAGTGGTGGAGATTTTGGTGGTGTTTTATGTACTTGAGAGTGAAAATATGGGTGCTGTGTTTGAGTTTAATGGGTTGGGGGATTGAGTTGTTTGTGATGTGGGAGATTCTGGGGTTTTTAGTGAGGAAATTGTAGGTATTGCTGGGTTATATAGTTATGGTACTTGGTTGGTTGTTGTGACTGGTTGATCGCTATTTATTGGTGTTGTGGTTATTATGGAAATTACCCGAGGTAGTTAAATAGGGTTATGCTGAGGAGGAGGGAGATGAGGAAGGATAGGAAGTAGAGTTTGATAAGGCCTTTTTGGTTTGAGGTTAGGATGGAGGCTTTCAGTAGTATGGAGGCTGTGGTTTTTGGTAGAATAATTTCTGTTCAGGTTAGGTCTAGTAAGGAGGTTGCTAGTTTTTGGCTTATAATTAGATTTAGGTGAGGGGGTAGGCGATGTATAATTGTGGGAAAATATCCTAGTAGGGTGGAGAATTTAGTGGAGTTTGATGGATGAGGATATTTTAAATTTTGTGTATAGGTGTTGATTTCGAGTGCTAGGATGAAGCCTAATACTGTTGTTGTGAGGGCTGTTAGTTTTAGGTGTAGGGGTAGTTATTAAAGGGGTGGTTGTGGGGGGAATGTTGTGGGAGAGGATGAAACCGGCGAAAATGCTTCCGATCAGTAGGTGTTTGATGGGGTTAATAGATATGGGGTTGAGTTCATTAATACTTATGAATGGTGGGAAGCGGGGTTGTCCTAATATGGTGTAGAAGATGATGCGAGCACTGTAGATAGCTGTGAAGGAGGTTGAGGTTAGTATAAGTAGTAGGGCTCAGGCGTTGGTATAAGACGAAGTGTTGGCTTCAATGATGAGGTCTTTGGAGTAGAATCCTGTAAGGAAGGGGGTTCCTTCCTTGAACTAATAAAATAGTGACACCAGTAGACAATGACAATTCTGTATATAAACTGTAATATCTAGAGCATCTAGATATCTAGAGCATATAGAAATATAGAAATCTAACTTCCTTTTACATCCCTACACCCTTCCCTATTTATAATAATATTGTCTTACATATTTTCTGTACAATTAGACCCACACCAGACAGTGTTATAATTTTTGCTTCAACTGTCAAACATAATTTAAAAACTTAAGAGGAGAAGGAAAGCTTGTTGCTTTGTCCATTTTTGTTTTTTTATCGTATTCTTTCTTCCTTCCGAATATTTCAATGTTCCTTCTTTTATCATTTCCTTTCTGTTTAGAAAATTTCCTTTAGCTTTTCTTTTTTTTTTTTTTTGCGGTACACGGGCCTCTCACTGTTGTGGCCTCTCCCGCTGCGGAGCACAGGCTCCAGACGTGCAGGCTCAGCGGCCATGGCTCACGGGCCTAGCTGCTCTGTGGCATGTGGGATCTTCCCGGACCAGGGTACGAACCCATGTCCCCTGCATTGGCAGGCAGACTCTCAACTGCTGCGCCACCAGGGAAGCCCTCCTTTAGCTTTTCTTATAGGGTAGATCTGCTGGTGACAAATCCTCTTAGTTTTCCTTCATTTCCTTCATTCAAAAATGTCTTGATTTCTTCTTCATCACTGCAGGATATTTTTGCTGGGTATAGGATTATGGTTGCAGCTCCCTTTCAGCACCTGAAAAATGCCTATACTACTTTCTTTTGGCCTCCATGATTTCTGATGAAAAATCTGTTGCTGTTCTAATTGTTTCTCCCCTATAGGTAGGAGGTGAGTTTCCTCTAGTGGCTTTCAAAGTGTTTTCTCTGTCTTTAGTTTTTAGAGGTTTAATTATGATGTGCCTTGGCAAGGATTTCTTTTGGTTTATATTCAAATTGTAGGTTTATGTCTCATTAGATTTTTTTTCATTTTATTTTTTCATTTCCATTTTTCTATCATTTTATTTTCATTTTTATTTTAAGATCTTCCTGGTTCTTGGTATGGTGAGTAATTTTTCATTAAAATATGGATATTTTATTATTTCAAGACTTTGGACCTTATTTAAACCTTCTGTTTAAGCAGGGGAAAGGAGGGTGTTTCCTTGTTAATGACAGGTGGAAAGGGGAAGGAGGGGTCTGGATCCCCACTTGACTTCCTTTGACACCAAGTGAGGTTTCTCATTACTGCTAGGAGTAAGTGGTCTCCCACATTAGCCCATCTGAGACTTGGTGTCCCCTCTCTAAGTTGGGGGTGATGTTAATTGTTCTGTCTACATAATAAGCCTCCTCTGTGGATACAGGGTGATAATAAATAGGCAACTGTGCTGTGTCCTGCAAAAGCTTTGCAATGGAAGGTGTTGTTAAAGGCAATTAATGAGTTTGTGACTGAGGTTCTTGTATTGATAGCTTACAGAATAGTAGGTTGAAACAGCTAGAGATGCACATGCTGAAGTTATTTATTTATTTATTATTTTTTTGTGGTACATGGGCCTCTCACTGTGTGGCCTCTCCTGTTGTGGAGCACAGGCTCCAGATGCACAGGCTCAGTGGCCATGGCTCACGGGCCCAGCCACTACATGGCATGTGGGATCTTCCTGGACCGGGGCACGAACCCGTGTCCCCTGCATCGGCAGGCGGACTCTCAACCACTGCACCACCAGGGAAGCCCTGAAGTTATTTATTAAAAAAATTCAGGCTCTAATAAAGTTTAAATGTTTGATCCCAGACCTAGTCTGTGCTTTCCCTCTCCTGTTGTCTTTTTTACACAAGAAGGAAAAACATAGGGATCTAGTTAGAAAATAGAACAAAACCAAACCACTGTCATGGGGTTTGCCAGGTAAATAAAGATTAAAGAAAAGATGGGACCAATTTAAGCTAAGACATAACTCATATGCCAAAGTTTACTTTTGGTCAAAAATTCCCTTAGTCTTATTCAACTCAGAAAAATGAAAACTGATGACCTAGATGTGAAAATTTGTATATCCTTCTACTTAATCTCATAAGTGATTCAGTTCTAATTCCTTTGTGAATTCATATAATTCTTCACCAATGAATAAATGGATAATATTCTTCTAAGTGGGTTCCTTTGAGAATGGATTTTTGTGTATATATGTTATTAAATCCTTGTTAATATCTATGATTTTACCACATTAACGAAAGCACCAAACTTATGCCCTTGAACTGTGGAGGAAAAGTTACAAGTTTATCATTTCAATATTCAATAATCTTTCTTGCAAAAGTGTCATGCTACACTATTCTTTCTTATGAAAATAATGAGTGATACAAACCTACTCCATCAAACTGTTAGGAACTTGGCTTGGTGGGCAAAGAAACGTTCAAAATCCTCATAATTATCACTGCTTTCTGACATTCTCTCCAGTGTAAGAAAGAGACTAAAGCAAAATAAGCAGAACCTACCCTAAGAGGACTGAGTCACCACCTGGACAATTTCACATTGATGTGATTTGAAATGAGAGATGAAAATCTCTAATTAATGGGGTTACAGGATAAAAGCCTGAGTAGGCCTTGCACTGTGTGATGCAGCCCAGCATCTCTGCACTACAGGGAATAAAGCATCAGGATGAGGATGGGCGGACCCTCTCCCCATCCCACAACCCATTTCCACCTCCGCTCTCATGTATTTTGGCTCCAGGATCTTTGAGGATGGAACTTCAGTACCAAATGTTTGATATGGAAAAGTCAGGCTAGAAAATAGCTAAGAAGCGTCTTCCTTCTGCCTGAAATAAGCCATCTTCTCACTCAACATTTTGGGTCTTGGCTTAGATGTCACCTATGATGGAAAGCATTTCTGGACATTGTAGCTTGAGTCAGGGCCATTTTCTCTGCTCCAAAGACACGCTACCACAATACAGAACACTTATACAGGGCTATTCAATTTCCCTTAAATCTCCCTTTTTACTGTCCCCTTGATTCCCACTCAAACATAGCTATCACTGCCCAGTAGAACTTTCTTCAGTGATGGAATGTTCTAATCTGTGCAGTTCAACGTGGTAACCACTAGTTACATGTGGCTATTTAGCTCTCAAAATGTGGCAAGTATGACTGAGAAAACAATTTCAAATTTTATTTCATTTAAATTATGTATATGTATTTAAATTATTTAAATTTAGATGATAAAGTATATGTAAATGCTATAAATAAATTTTAAATAAATTAAATATTTTAAATTGCTTATTAAAATTATCTAGATTTAAATTTAAATAGCCACATGGTGACTTTTGGCTACCATAGTGGACAGCATAGCAAAAATTGTAAGCTTCTTTTTTTTTCTTTAGCATTTTTATTGGAGCATAATTGCTTTACTATGGTGTGTTAGTTTCTGCTATATAACAAAGTGAATCAGCTATACGTATGCATATATCCCCATATCTCCTCCCTCTTGCGTCTTCCTTCCACCCTCCCTATCCCACCCTTCTAGGTGGTCACAAAGCACCGAGCTGATCTCCCTGTGCTATGCAGCTGCTTCCCACTAGCTATCTGTTTTACATTTGGTAGTGTATATATGTCTATGCCACTCTCTCACTTCATCCCAGCTTACCCTGCCCCTTCCCTGTGTCCTCAAGTCTATTCTCTACGTCTGCCTCTTTATTCCTGTCCTGCCCCTAAGTTCTTCAGAACCATTTTAGTCTTTTTTTATATTCCATATATATGTGTTAGCATACGGTATTTGTCTTTCTCTTTCTGACTCACTTCACTCTGTATTGACAGACTCTAGGTCCATCCACCTCACTACAAATAAATCAGTTTCATTTCTTGTTATGGTTCAGTAATATTCCATTGTATATATGTGTCACAACTTTTTATCCATTCATCTGTTGATGGACACTTAGGTTGCTTCCATGTCCTGGCTATTGTAAATAGAGCTGCAATGAGCAGTGTGGTACATGACTCTTTTTGAATTATGGTTTTCTCACGGTATATGCCCAGTAGTAGCATTGCTGGGTCATATGGTAGTTCTATTTTTAGCTTTTTAAGGAACCTCCATACTGTTCTCCATACTGGCTGTATCAATTTACATTCCCACCAACAGTGCAAGAGGGTTCCATTTTCTCCACACCCTTTCCAGCATTTATTTTATTTATTTATTTTTTAACATCTTTATTGGACTATAATTGCTTTACAATGGTGTGTCAGTTGCTGCTTTAAAACAAAGTGAATCAGCTATACATATACATATATCCCCATATCCACACCCTCTTGCATCTCCTTCCCAGCCTCCCTATGCCACCCGTCTAGGTGGACACAAAGCACCGATCTGATCTCCCTGTGCTATATGGCTGCTTGACACGAGCTTTCTATTTTATATTTGGTAGTGTATATATGTCCGGGCCACTTTATCTCTTAATCCCAGCTTACCCTTCTCCCGCCCAGTGTCCTCAAGTCCATTCTCTACATCTGCATCTTTATTCCTGCCCTGCCACTAGGTTCATCAGTACAGCTCTTTTAGATTCCATATATATGTGTTAGCACACGATATTTGTTTTTCTCTTTCTGACTTACTTCACTCTGTATGACAGACCCTAGGTCCATCTACCTCACTAAAAATAACTCAATTTCATTTCTTTTTATGGTTGAGTAACATTCCATTGTATATATGTGCCATATCTTCTTTATCCATGCATTTGTCGATGGACACTTAGGTTGCTTCCATGTCCTGGCTATTGTAAATGATGCTGCAGTGAACACTGTGGTACATGACTCTTTTTGAATTATGGTTTTCTCACAGTATATGCCCAGTAGTGGGATTGCTGGATCGTATGGTAGCTCTGTTTTTAGTTTTTTAAGGAACCTCCATACTGTTCTCCATAGTGGCTGTACCAATTCACATTCCCACCAGCAGTGCAAGAATGTTCCCTTTTCTCCACACCTTCTCCAGCATTTATTGTTTGTAGATTTTTTGATGATGGCCATTCTGACTGGTGTGAGGTGATATCTCATGGTATTTTTTTTTT
>NW_006771828.1:1555511-1559232 GCF_000442215.2 Lipotes vexillifer
ATACGCGGGCTTCTCACTGTTGTGGCCTCTCCCGTTGCGGAGCACAGGCTCCGGACGCGCAGGCTCAGCGGCCATGGCTCACGGGCCCAGCCGCTCCGTGGCATGTGGGATCCTCCCTGATCGGGGCACGAACCCGCGTCCCCTGCATCGGCAGGCGGACTCCTCAACCACTGCGCCACCAGGGAAGCCCTCATGGTAGTTTTGATTTGCATTTCTCTAATGATCAGTGATGTTGAGCATCCTTTCATGTGTTTGTTGGCAATCTGTATATCTTCTTTGGAGAAACGTCTATTTAGGTCTGTGCATTTTTGGATTGGGTTGTTTGTTTTTCTTGATATTGAGCTGCATGAGCTGCTTGTATATTTTGAAGATCAATCCTTTGTCAGTTGCTTCATTTGCAAATATTTTCTCCCATTCTGAGGGTTGTCTTTTTGTCTTGTTTATGGTTTCCTTTGTTGTGCAAAAGCTTTGAAGTTTCATTAGGTCCCATTTGTTTATTTTTGTTTTTATTTCCATTTCTGCAGGAGGCGAGTCAAAAAGCATCTTGCTGTGATTTTTGTCACAGAGTGTTCTACCTATGTTTTCCTCTAAGATCCATTTCTGCAGGAGGCGAGTCAAAAAGCATCTTGCTGTGATTTTTGTCACAGAGTGTTCTACCTATGTTTTCCTCTAAGAGCTTTATAGTGTCTGGCCTTACATTTAGGTCTTTAATCCACTTTGAGTTTATTTTTGTGCATGGTGTTAGGGAGTGTTCTAATTTCATTCTTTTACATGTCTAGTTTTCCCAGCACCACTTATTGAAGAGGCTGCCTTTTCTCCATTGTATGCTCTTACCTCCATTATCAAAGATAAGGTGACCAAAGATGCATGGTTTTTTTCTCTGGGCTTTCTATCCTGTTCCATTGATCTATATTTCTGGTCTTGTGCTGGTATCATACTCTCTTGATTACTGTAGCTTTGTAGTATAGTCTGAAGTCAGGGAGCCTGATTCCTCCAGCTCCATTTTTCTTTCTCAAGATTACTTTGGATATTAGGGGTCTTTTGTGTTTCCATACAAATTATGAAATTTTTTGTTCTAGTTCTGTGAAAAATGCCATTGGTAGTTTGATTGGGATTGCATTGGATCTGTAGATTGCTTTGGGTAGTATAGTCATTTTCACAATGTTGATTCTTCCAATCCAACAACATGTTATATCTCTCCATCTGTTTATATCAACTTTAATTTCTTTCATCAGTGTCTTCTAGTTTTCTGCATACAGGTCTTTTTTCTCCTTAAGTAGGTTTATTCCTCGGTATTTTATTCTTTTTGTTGCAATGGTAAATGGGAGTGTTTCCTTAATTTCTCTTTCTAATCTTTTGTTATTAGTGTATAAGAATGCAAAAGATTTCTGTGCATTAATTTTGTATCCTGCTACTTTACCAAATTCATTGATTAGCTCTAGTAGTTTTCTGGTAGTATTTTTAGGATCCTCTGTATATATAGTACCATGTCATCTACAAACAGTGACAGTTTTACTTCTTCTTTTCCAATTTGGATTACTTTTATTTCTTTTTCGTCTCTGTTGTGGCTAAAGCTTCCCAAACTATGTTGAATAATAGTGGTGAGAGTGGGCAACCTTATCTTGTTCCTGATCTTAGTGGAAATGGTTACAGTTTTTCACCGTTGAGAACAATGTTTGCTGTGGGTTTGTCCTATTTAGCCTTTATTATGTTGAGGTAAGTTCCCTCTATGCCTACTTTCTGGAAAGTTTTTTTTTATCATAAATAAGTGTTGAATTTTGTCAAAAGCTTTTTCTGCATCTATTGAGTTGATCATATGTTTTTTCTCTTTCTGTTTGTTAATATGGTATATCACATTGATTAATTTGCATATATTGAAGAATCCTTGTACTCCTGGGATAAACCCCACTTGATTATGATGTATGATCCTTATAATGTGCTGTTGGATTCTGTTTCCTACTATTTTGTTGAGGACTTTTGCATCTATGTTTATCAATGATGTTGGCATGAAATTTTCTCTCTTTGTGACATCTATGTCTGGTTTTGGTATCAGGGTGATAGTTGCCTCCTAGAATGAGTTTGGGAGTATTCCTCCCTCTGCTATATTTTCAAAGAGTTTGAGAAGAATAGGTGTTAGCTCCTCTCTAAATATATGATAGAATTCACCTGTGAAGCCATCTGGTCTTGGGCTTTTGTTTGTTGGAAGTTTTTAATCACAGTTTCAATTTCAGTGTTTGTGATTGGTCTGTTCATATTTTCTATTTCTTCCTGGTTCAGTCTTGAAGATTGTGCTTTTCTAAGAAGTTGTCCATTTCTTCCAGGTTGTCCATTTTATTAGCATGGAGTTGCTTATAGTAATCTCTCATGGTCCTTTGTATTTCTGTGGTGTCTGTTGTTACTTCTCCTTTTTTATTTCTAATTCTACTGATTTAAGTCTTTTCCCTTTTTTTCTTGATGAGTCTGGCTAATGGTTTATCAATATTTTTTATCTTCTCAAAGAACCAGCTGTTAGTTTTATTGATCTTTGCTATCATTTCCTTCATTCTGTTTCATTTATTTCTGATCTGATCTTTATGATTTCTTTCCTTCTGCTAACTTTGGGTTTTCTTTGTTCTTCTTTCTCTAACTGCTTTAGGTGTAAGTTTAGGTTGTTTATTTGAGATGTTTCTTGTTTCTTGAAGTAGGATTTTATGGCTATAAAGTTCTCTCTTAGAACTACTTTTGCTGCATCCCATAGGTTTTGGATCGTAGTGTTTTCATTGTCATTTGTTTCTAGGTACTCTTTGGTTTCCTCTTTGATTTCTTCAGTGATCTCTTGGTTATTTAGAAGTGTATTGTTTAGCCTACATGTGTTTGTATTTTTTACTGATTTTTTCCTGTAACTGATATCTAGTCTCATAGTGTTGTGGTCAGAAAAGAAACTTGATAAGATTTAAGTTTTCTTAAATTTACCAAGGCTTGATTTGTGACCCAAGATACAATCTATCCTGGACAATGTTCCACACTTAAGAAGAAAGTGTATTCTGTTGTTTTTGGATGGAATGTCCTATAAATATCAATTAATTCCATCTTGTTTAATGTATCATTTAAAGCTTGTGTTGCATTATTTATTTTCATTTTGGATGATCTGTCCATTGGTGAAAGTGGGGTGTTAAAGTCCCCTACTACAATTGTGTTACTGTTGATTTCCCCTTTTATGGCTATTAGCATTTGCCTTAGGTATTGAGGTGCTCCTGTGTTGGGTGCATAAATATTTACATCTGTTATATCTTCTTCTTGGATTGATCCCTTGCTCATTATGTAGCATCCTTCTTTGTCTCCTGTAATAGTCTCTATTTTAAAGTCCATTTTGTCTGATATGAGAATTGATACTCCAGCTTTCTTTTGATTTCCATTTGCATGAAATACCTTTTTCTATCCCCTCATTTTCAGTCTGTATGTGTCCCTAGGTCTGAAGTGGGTCTCTTGTAGATAGCGCATATATGGGTCTTGTTTTTGTATCCATCAGCCAGTCTATGTCTTTTGGTTGCAGCATTTAGTCCATTTACATTTAAGGTTGTTATCGTTATGTATGTTCCTGTTACCATTTCCTTACTTGTTTTGTGTTTGTTATTGTAGGTCTTTTCCTTCTCTTATGTTTCCTGCCTATAGAAGTTCTTTTAGCATTTGTTGTACAGCTGGTTTGGTGGTGCTGAATTCTCTTAGCTTTTGCTTGTCTGTA
>NW_006771832.1:0-244 GCF_000442215.2 Lipotes vexillifer
GGAAAGGTTTCCACACACTAGGAAGCCCCTTCGCAGGTGGAGACTGCGGGTGGCGGAGGGGGGAGAGCTTCGGAGCTGCGAAGGAGAGCACAGCAACAGGAGGGCGGAGGGCAAAGCGGAGAGATTCCCACACAGGTGCCGGCCGGCACTCACCAGCCCGACAGGCTTGCCTGCTCCCCCACCGGGGTGGGCGGGGCTGGGAGCTGAGGCTCGGGCTTCGGTCGGAGCGCAGGGAGAGGACTGG
>NW_006771833.1:0-367 GCF_000442215.2 Lipotes vexillifer
TTTGATTTCATATTCTATAATAACTACTGGTTATATTTTCTAAAAGTACTGTTGGTGTATACTTTGTGAATCTGATGCTATGTAATGTACTGAAGAAAGGAGAGGTATTGTATCAAAATGCTTCAAGAAGCCTGGAACTAAGTATATTTTCAAAGTGTTCATGTGAAGAAAGTAACTAAAACTGTAATGTATTTTCATAAAATGCTTTAAATACTTTGCTCAGGAAAATCTTACTGAACTGAAAAGAATAATAATTGAATTATAATTGCATGCCTTTATAAACCAAGATACATTTACTTGGCTATGTGTAAATATTAGAATAAAACATTAGGTTGAGTTTTTTCTTAAACTTTACGGAATATTTTCA
>NW_006771834.1:0-477 GCF_000442215.2 Lipotes vexillifer
CGAGAAGATGCAAGAAATGTTTAACAAAGACCTAGAAGAATTAAAGAACAAACACCTAGAAGACTTAAAGAACAAACAAACAGAGATGAACAATACAAAACCTGAAATGAAAAATACCCTAGAAGGAATCAATAGCAGAATAACTGAGGAAGAAGAAAGGATAAGTGACCTGGAAGACAGAATGGTGGAATTCACTGCTGTGGAACAGAGTAAAGAGAAAAGAATGAAAAGAAATGAAGACAGCCTGAGACCTCTGGGACAACATTAAACGCACCAACATTCGCGTTTTAGGTGTTCCAGAAGGAGAAGAGAGAGAGAAAGGACCTGAGAAAATATTTGAAGATATCATAGTCGAAAACTTCCCTAACATGGGAATGGAAATAGCCACCCAAGTCCAGGAAGCGCAGAGAGTCACAGGCAGGATAAACCCAAGGAGAAACATGCCAAGACACATAGTAATCAAACTGACAAAAATTA
>NW_006771835.1:0-14762 GCF_000442215.2 Lipotes vexillifer
TTTTTTTTTTTTTAATTACTGATACACTTTCATTACTAGTGATTGGTCTATTCAGATATTCTATTTCTTCCTGATTCATTGATGGAAGATGGTATATTTAGGAATTGTATATATAGGAGTTTATCCATTTCTCCTAAATTGCACAATTGTTCATGTATAATTGTTTGCAGTAGCCTCTCTTTCATTTCTGATTGTATTTTTTGTGCCCTCTCTTTTTCTTGAAGAGTCTGGCTAAAGGTTTGGCTATTTTGTTTATCTTTGCAAAGAACCAGCCCTTAGTTTCACTGATCTTTTCTATTGTATTTTTCACCTCTATTACATTTATTTTTGTTCTGATCTTTTTTTTTACATCTTTATTGGAGTATAATTGCTTTACAATGTTGTGTTAGTTGTTGCTGTATATCAAAGTGAATCAGCTATATGTATACATATATCCCCATATCTCCTCCCTCTTGCATCTCCCTCCCATCCTCCCTACCACACCCCTCTAGGTGGACACAAAGCACCGAGCTGATCTCCCTGTGCTATGCGGCTCCTTCCCACTAGCTATCTATTTTACATTTGGTAGTGTATATATGTCCATGCCACACTCTCACTTCATCCCAGCTTACCCTTCCCCCTCCCCATGTCCTCAAGTCCATTCTCTGTGTCTGCATCTTTATTCCTGTCCTGCCCCTAGGTTCTTCAGAACCATTTTCTTTTTTTTTTTTTTTGGATTCCATAGATATGTGTTAGCATATGATATTTTTCTCTTTCTGACTTACTTCACCCTCTGTATGACAGACTCTAGGTCCATCCACCTCACTACAAATAACTCAATTTCATTTCTTTTTATGGTTGAGTAATATTCCATTGTATATAAGTGCGACATCTTCTTTATCCATTCATCTGTCGATGGACACTTACGTTGCTTCCATGTCCTGGCTATTGTAAATAGAGCTGCAATGAACATTGTGGCACATGACTCTTTGGGAATTATGGTTTTCTCAGGGTATATGCCTAGTAGTGGGATTGCTGGGTCATATGGTAGTTCTATTTTTACCTTTTTAAGGAACCTCCATACTGTTCTCCAAAGTAGAGGCCACCAACATCCTGATACCAAAACGAGACAAAGATGTCCCAGAAAAAGAAAACTACAGGCCAATATCACTGATGAACATAGATGCAAAAATCCTCAACAAAATACTAGCAAACAGAATCCAAAAGCACATTAAAAGGATCATACACCATGATCAAGTGGGGTTTATCCCAGGAATGCAAGGATTCTTCAATATATGAAAATCAATCAGTGTGATAAACCATATTTACAAACTAAAGGAGAAAAACCATATGATCATCTCAATAGATGCAGAAAAAGCTTTTGACAAAATTCAACACCCAGTTATGATAAAAAAAAAAAACCCTCCAGAAAGTGGGCATAGAGGGAACTTATCTCAACATAATAAAGGCTATATATGACAAACCCATAGCCAACATTGTTCTCAATGGTAAAAAACCATTTCCACTAAGATCAGGAACAAGACAAGGCTGCCCACTCTCACCACTATTATTCAACATCGTTTTGGAAGTTTTAGCCACAGCAATCAGAGGAGAAAAAGAAATAAAAGGATTCCGAATCAGAAAAGAAGAATTAAATCTGTCACTGTTTGCAGATGACATGATACTATACACAGAGAATCCTAAAGATGCTACCAGAAAACTACTAGAGCTAATCAATGAATCTGGTAGTAGCAGGATACAAAATTCATGCACAGAAATCTATTGCATTCCTATACACTAATGATGAAAAATCTGAAAGAGAAATTAAGAAAACACTCCCATTTACCACTGCAACAAAAAGAATAAAATACCTAGGAATAAATCTGCTCTGATCTTTATTATTTCCTTCTTTCTACTAACTTTGGCCCTCATTTCTTCTTCTCTTTCTAGTTGCTTTAGGTGTAATGTTAGATTATTTATTGGAGATTTTTCTTGAGCTAGGTCTGTATCTCTATAAATTCCCTGTTAGAACTACTTTTGCTGCAACCCATAGGTTTTCAAAGGTTGTTTTTCCATTTTCATTTATCTCAAGGGACTGATATTTTTTTGACTTTCTCTTTGATTTCTTTGTTGACCAATTGATTAGTTAGTTTCATGTTGTTTAGTCTCCATGTGTGTGGTGTTTGTTTTCAGTTTTCTTCTTGTAGTTGATTTCCAGTTTCATACCATGGTGGTCAGAAAATGTTTTAAATGATTGCAATCTTCTTAAATTCAATGAGACTTGTTTTGTGTCCTAGCATGTGATCTATCCTAGAGAATGTTCCATGTGCATTTGAGAAGAATGTAAATTCTGCAGTTTTGGGATGGAATGGCTATACATATCTGTTAAGTCTATCTGGTCTAATGTGTTGTTTAAGGCCAGTGCCCCCTTACTGATTTTCTGTTTTGATGATCTATCCATTGCTAAATTGGGGTATTGAAGTCATATGCTATTAATGTATTGCTATCAATCTGTTTTTAACATCTATTAATATTTGCTTTATATATTTAATATAGGTGCTCCTATGTTGTATGCACAAATATTTACAGATGAATAGACAACAGTGAGATGGTAGACTTAAAACAACCCCAGCAATAATTTCATTAAATGTAAATTGATTAAAAACTGCAAAAAATAGACACTGTTACACTGGATAAAAAGGGAAGATTAAATCATATGAAAATTACAGGAGATGCTCAAAATATATAAAAAGACACAGTTTACGTTTAAAACTAAAAGACTTGGAAAAATGTATCATGTAAATAATAAGTGGAAATGGTAATTATTAGCAAAAGTGGACTTCAGCATAATGCATAGAAAAAGTGGACTTCAGCATAAGGGATAGTACCAGATATAAAGAAGGACACTTTATAATGATAATGTGATCAATTTGTCAAGAAGATAAAATAATACTAAATTTGTATATATCTAGCAATAAAGCTTAAAAATTTGAAGCAAAACTGGAAAAAACTAACATGAGAAATAGATAAATCCATTTATATTTAGAAATGTTAATATTCTTTTTTATGTACCTGATACAAGATGAAATGGACAATACCAGAGATAAAATACAGATTTTAACAACACTATCAATGAAACACACCTAAGTACACTACAGAAAATGCACTTACCACAAGCAAAATATACATGCTTTTCAAGTAAACATGCAGCACTGACCAAGACAGACCAGATGCTGAAGATAAAGGAATTGAAATTGTGTGCAGTAGCATCTCTGACCACAGGAAAAAAAGGCAAGAAGATACATGAAAAGTTGCCAATTATTTAGAAAGTAAGCAATACATTTCTAAGTAGCCAATGGGTCAGTGAAATTGAAAAATATTTTGAACTGAATGAAAATTAAGACACAACATCGAAAATACTGGAATACAGTTTAAGCAGGGCTTAGAGGAAATTTTATAGGTGTAATTTCAAATATTAGAAATAAGAGAGGTTTCAAGTCAGTAATCTAAGCTTCCACCTTAGGAATTTAGGAGAAAAGGCAAAATAAATATAGAGGAAAGACAGGTTAAAAATAATAAAGTACATAAATCAATAGAATAGAAAACAAAAAAGTAGAGAAAAATCAATGACTGCAGAAGTTCATTCTTGAAAAGATTAATAAAACTGATAAATTCCTGGACAGAGCGATCAAAGAAAAAAGAAAAAAAAAAACAATTACAACTTTTAGGAATGAAAAAGTGTATGTCACTACAATCCATACAGGCTTAATAAAATATGGGAATTTTTTTTAAACTAGTTTTTAGAGCAGATTTAGGATCACAGTAAAATTGAAAGTTCCAGAGATTTCCTATACACCTACTGCCCTGAACATGCATAGCCTCCTGCATGATCAATATCCTCAACATGCATAGCCTCCTGCATGATCAGTGATGATGGCCATTCTGACCAGTGTGAGGTGATACCTCACTGTAGTTTTGATTTGCATTTCTCTAATAATTAGCGATGTAGAGCATCTTTTCAGGTGTGTATTAGCCATATGTATTTCTTCTTTGGAGAAACGTCTATTTAGGTCTTCTGCCCATTTTTCGATTGAGTTGTTTGTTTTTTTCTTATTGAGTTGTATGAGCTGTTTGTATATTTTAGAAATTAAGCCCTTGTTGGTAGAATCTATATGGAAAAATAAACTTGGACCAATGCTTACTATCATACCCACTAATTTATTTGAGATGGATCATAAATCTAAATGCCAAAGCTAAAATTACAAGGCTTCTAGAAAAAAAATACGGAGGCTTTCTAACCTCTGGTCAGACAAAAACCTCTTAGAACCCAGAAAGCATAAGAACAAAAAAGAACATATTGATGGGGGATGAGGGGAAGATGGCGGAAGAGTGAAACGCGGGGATCACCTTCCTCCCCACAGATACACCAGAAATACATCTACACGTGGAACAACTCCTACAGAACACCTACTAAATGCTGGCAGAAGACCTCAGACCTCCCAAAAGGCAAGAAACTTCCCACATACCTGGGTAGGGCAAAAGAAAAAAGAATAAACAGAGACAAAAGAATAGGGACGGGACCTGCACCAGTGGGAGGGAGCTGTGAAGGAGGAAACGTTTCCACACACTAGGAAGCCCCTTCGCGGGCGGAGACGGCGGGTGGCGGAGGGGGAAAGCTTTGGAGCCTCGGAGGAGAGCACAGCAACAGGAGAGCGGAGGGCAAAGCGGAGAGATTCCCGCACAGAGAATTGGTGCCGACCAGCACTCACCAGCCCGAGAGGCTTGCCTGCTCACCCGCCGGGGCGGGCGGGGCTGGGAGCTGAGGCTCTGGCTTCAGTCGGAACGCAGGGAGAAGTCTGGGATTGGCGGCGTGAACACAGTCTGCAGGGGGTTAGTGCACCACTGCTAGCTGGGAGGGAGTCCGGGGAAAAGTCTGGACCTGCCGAAGAGGCAAGAGACTTTTTCTTCCCTCTTTGTTTCCTGGTGCGTGAGGAGAGGGGATTAAGAGCTTAATCTTAAGAGCTTAAAGGAGCTCTTAAGAGACGGGCGCGAGCCGCTGCTAAAGGCGCGGACCCCAGAGATGGGCATGAGATGTTAAGGCTGCTGCCTTAAGGCTGCTGCTGCTGCCACCAAGAAGCCTGTAGGCGAGCACTATCCACACCCTGCTTCCGGGAAGCCTGTGCAGCCCGCCACTGCCAGGAACCCGGGATCCAGAGACAACTTCCCCGGGAGAATGCACGGCGCGCCTCAGGCTGGTGCAACGTCACGCCGGCCTCTGCTGCTACAGGCTCACCCCGCACTCCGTGCCCCTCCCTCCCAGCGGCCTGAGTGAGCCAGAGTCCCCGAAGCAGCTGCTCCTTTAGCCCGGCCTGTCTGAGTGAAGAACAGATACCCTCCAGCGACCTACACGAAGCTGAGCCCCTGGGAGATGTGAGAACAAAGAAGAGAAAGGGAAATCTCTCCCAGCAGCCTCAGAAGCAGCAGATTAAAGCTCCACAATCAACTTGATGTACACTGAATCTGTGGAATACATGAATAGACAATGAATCATCCCAAACTGAGGTGGACTTTGAGAGAAAGATTTATGATTTTTTCCCCCTTTTCCTCTTTTTAAGAGTGTGTATGTGTATGCTTCTGTGTGAGATTTTGTCTGTATCGCTTTACTTCCACCATTTGTCCGAGAGTTCTATCCATCTGTTTTTATTGGTTTTTTTTTTGCTTAAAAAATTTTTCTTTCTTAATAATTATTTTTATTTTAATAACTTTATTATATTTTCTTATTTTATTTTATTTTACTTTATCTTCTTTCTTTCTTTCTTTTTTTCCTTCCTTCCCTGCTTCCTTCCTTCCCTCCTTTCTTTCTTTCCTTCTTTCTTTCTTTCCTACTTTCTTTTTCTTTCTTTCTTTCTCTCTCGCTCTCTCTATCTTTCTTTCTTTTCTTTCTTTCTACTTCTATTAATTCTTTCTTTCTACTTTTTCTCCCTTTTATTCTGAGCATGTGGATGAAAGGCTCTTGGTGCTGCAGCCAGGAGTCAGTGCTGTGCCTCTGAGGTGGAAGAGCCAACTTCACGACACTGGTCCACAAGAGACCTCCCAGCTCCACATAATATCAAACGGAAAAAATCTCCCAGAGATCTCCATCTCAACACCAGTACCCAGCTTCACTCAACAACCAGCAAGCTACAGTGCTGGACACCCTATGCCAAACAACTAGCAAGACAGGAACACAACACCACCCATTAGAAGACAGGCTGCCTAAAATCATAATAAGGCCACAGACACCCCAAAACACACCACCAGACATGGACCTGCCCACAAGAAAGACAAGATCCAGCCTCATCCACCAGAACACAGGAACTAGTCCCCTGAACCAGGAAGCCTACACAACCCACTGAACCAACCTTAGCCACTGGGGACAGACACCAAAAACAACGAGAATTATGAACCTGCAGCCTGCAAAAAGGAGACCCCAAACACAGTAAGATAAGCAAAATGAGAAGACAGAAAAACACACAGCAGATGAAGGAGCAAGATAAAAACCCACCAGATCTAACAAATGAAGAGGAAAAGGCAGTCTACCTGAAAAAGAATTCAGAGTAATGATAGTAAAGATGATCCAAAATCTTGGAAATAGAATAGAGAAAATGCAAGTAACATTTAACAAGGACCTAGAAGAACTAAAGATGAAACAAACAATGATGAACAACACAATAAATGAAATGAAAAATACTCTAGATGGGATCAATAGCAGAATAACTCAAGCAGAAGAACAGATAAGTGACCTGGAAGATAAAATAGTGGAAATAACTCCTGCAGAGCAGAATAAAGAAGAAAGAATGAAAAGAACTGAGGGCAGTCTTGGAGACCTCTGGGACAACATTAAACACACCAACATTCAAATTATAGGGGTTCCAGAAGAAGAAGAGAAAAAGAAGGGAACTGAGAAAATATTTGAAGAGATTATAGTTGAAAACTTCCCTAATATGGGAAAGGAAATAGTTAATCAAGTCCAGGAAGCACAGAGAGTCCCATACAACATAAATCCAAGGAGAAATATGCCAAGATACATATTAATCAAACTGTCAAAAACTAAATACAAAGAAAACATATTAAAAGCAGCAAGGGAAAAACAACAAATAACACACAAGGGAAGCCCCATAAGCTTAACAGCTGACCTTTCAGCAGAAACTCTGCAAGCCAGAAGCGAGTGGCAGGACATATTTAAAGTGATGAAGGAGAAAAACCTGCAACCAAGATTACTCTACCCAGCAAGGATCTCATTCAGATTTGATGGAGAAATTAAAACCTTTACAGACAAGCAAAAGCTGAGAGAATGCAGTACCACCAAACCAGCTTTACAACAAATGCTAAAGGAACTTCTCTAGGCAAGAAACACTAGAGAAGAAAAGTCCTATAATAACGAACCCAAAACAATTTAGAAAATGGGAATAGGAACATACATATCGATAATTACCTTAAATGTAAATGGACTAAATGCTCCCACCAAAAGACACAGATTGGCTGAATGGATACAAAAACAAGACCCATATATATGCTGTCTACAAGAGACCCACTTCAGACCTAGAGACACATACAGACTGAAAGTAAGGGGATGGAAAAAGATATTCCATGCAAATGGAAACCAAAAGAAAGCTGGAGTAGCAATTCTCATATCAGACAAAATAGACTTTAAAATAAGGACTATCAGAAGAGACAAAGAAGGACACTACATAATGATTAAGGGATCGATCCAAGAAGAAGATATAACAATTGTAAATATTTATGCACCCAACATAGGAGCACCTCAATACATAAGGCAAAAACTAGCAGCCATAAAAGGGGAAATCGACAGTAACACATTCATAGTAGGGGACTTCAACACCCCACTTTCACCAATGGACAGATCATCCAAAATGAAAATAAATAAGGAAACACAAGCTTTAAATGATACATTAAACAGGATGGACTTCATTGATATTTATAGGACATTACATCCAAAAACAACAGAATATACATTTTTCTCAAGTGCTCATGGAACATTCTCCAGGATAGATCATATCTTGGGTCACAAATCAAGCCTTGGTAAATTTAAGAAAATCGAAATTGTATCAAGTATCTTTTCCGACCACAACACTATGAGACTAGATATCAATTACAGGAAAAGATCTGTAAAAAATACAAACACAAGGATGCTAAACAATACACTACTTAATAACCAACAGATCACTGAAGAAATCAAAGAGGAAATCAAAAAATACCTAGAAACAAATGACAATGAAAACACAAGGACCCAAAACCTTTGGGATGCAGCAAAATCAGTTCTAAGAGGGAAGTTTAGAGCAATACAATCCTACCTTAAGAAACAGGAAACATCTCGAATAAACAACCTAACCTTGCACCTCAAGCAATTAGAGAAAGAAGAACAAAAAAACCCCAGAGTTAGCAGAAGGAAAGAAATCATAAAAATCAGATCAGAAATAAATGAAAAAGAAATGAAGGAAACAATAGCAAAGATCAATAAAACTAAAAGCTGGTTCTTTGAGAAGATTAACAAAATTGATAAACCATTAGCCAGACTCATCAAGAAAAAAAGGGAGAAGACTCAAATCAATAGAATTAGAAATGAAAAAGGAGAAGTAACAACTGACACTGCAGAAATAAAAAAAATCATGAGGGATTACTACAAGCAACTCTATGCCAATAAAATGGACAACCTGGAAGAAATGGACAAATTCTTAGAAATGCACAACGTGCCAAGACTGAATCAGGAAGAAATAGAAAATATGAGCAGGTCAATCACAAGCAATGAAATTGAAATGGTGATTAAAAATCTTCCAACAAACAAAAGCCCAGGACCAGATGGCTTCACAGACAAATTCTATCAAACATTCATTGAAGAGCTAACACCTATCCTTCTCAAACTCTTCCAAAATATAGCAGAGGGAGGAACACTCCCAAACTCAATCTACGAGGCCACCATCACCCTGATACCAAAACCAGACAAGGATGTCACAAAGAAAGAAAACTACAGGCCAATATCACTGATGAACATAGATGCAAAGATCCTCAATACAATACTAGCAAACAGAAACCAACAGCACATTAAAAGGATCATACACCATGATCAAGTGGGGTTTATTCCAGGAATGCAAGGATTCTTCAATATACACAAATCAATCAATGTGATAAACCATATTAACAAATTGAAGGAGAAAAACCATATGATCATCTCAATAGATGCAGAGAAAGCTTTTGAGAAAATTCAACACCCATTTATGAGAAAACCCTGCAGAAACTAGGCATAGAGGGAACTTTTGTCAACATAATAAAGGCCATAATATGACAAACCCACAGCCAACATCGTCCTCAATGGTGAAAAACTGAAGATCAGGAAAAAGATCAGGAAAGATCCACTAAGATCAGGAAAAAGACAAGGTTGCCCACTTTCACCACTCTTATTCAACAGTTTTGGATGTTTTAGCCACAGCATTCAGAGAAGAAAAGGAAATAAAAGGAATCCAAATTGGAAAAGAAGTAAAGCTGTCACTGTTTGCAGATGACATGATACTATACATAGAGAATCCTAAAGATGCTACCAGAAAACTACTAGAGCTAATCAATGAATTTGGTAAAGTACCCAGATACAAAATTAATACACAGAAATCTCTGGCATTCCTATACACTAATGATGAAACTTCTGAAAGTGAAATCAAGAAAACACTCCCATTTACCATTGCAACAAAAAGAATAACATATCTAGGAATAAACCTACCTAAGGAGACAAAAGACCTGTATGCAGAAAATTATAAGACACTGATGAAAGAAATTAAAGGTGAGACAAACAGATGGAGAGATATACAATGTTCTTGGATTGGAAGAATCAACATTGTGAAAATGACTATACTACCCAAAGCAATCTACAGATTCCATGCAATCCCTATTAAACTACCACAGAACTAGAACAAAAAATTTCACAATTTGTATGGAAACACAAAAGACCCCGAATAGCCAAAGCAATCTTGAGAATGAAAAACGGAGATGGAGGAATCAGGCTCCCTGACTTCAGACTATACTATAAAGCTACAGTAATCAAGAGAGTACGGTACTGGCACAAAAACAGAAAGATAGATCAATGGAACAGGATAGAAAGCCCAGAGATAAACCCACGCACATATGGTCACCTTATCTTTGATAAAGGAGGCAGGAATGTACAGTGGAGAAAGGACAGCCTCTTCAATAAGTGGTGCTGGGAAAACTGGATGGGTACATGTAAAAGTATGAGATTATATCAGTCCCTAACACCCTACACAAAAATAAGCTCAAAATGGATTAAAGACCTAAATGTTAGGCCAGAAACTATCAAACTCTTAGAGGAAAACATAGGCAGAACACTCTATGACATAAATCACAGCAAGATCCTTTTTGACCCACCTCCTAGAAAAATGGAAATAAAAACATAAATAAACAAATGGGACCTAATGAAACTTCAAAGCTTTTGCACAGCAAAGGAAAACATAAACAAGACCAAAAGACAACCCTCAGTATGGGAGAACGTATTTGCAAATGAAGCAACTGACAAAGGATTAATCTCCAAAATTTATAAACAGCTCATGCAGCTCAATAACAAAAAATAAACAACCCAATCCAAAAATGGGCAGAAGACCTAGACATTTCTCCAAAGAAGATATACAGATTGCCAACAAACACATGAAAGAATGCTCAACATCATTAATCATTAGAGAAATGCAAGTCAAAATTACAATGAGATATCATCTCACACCAGTCAGAATGCCATCATCAAAAAATCTACAAACAATAAATGCTGGAGACGGTGTGGAGAAAAGGGAACACTCTTGCACTGCTGGTGGGAATGTGAATTGGTACAGCCACTATGGAGAACAGTATGGAGGTTCCTTAAAAAACTACAAATAGAACTACCATATGACCCAGCAATCCCACTACTGGGCATATACCCTGAGAAAACCATAATTCAAAAAGAGTCATGTACCAAAATGTTCATTGCAGGTCTATTTCCAATAGCCAGGAGATGGAAGCAACCTAAGTGTCCATCAACAGATGAATGGATAGAGAAGATGTGGCACATATATACAATGGAATATTACTCAGCCATAAAAAGAAACGAAATTGAGCTATTTGTAATGAGGTGGATAGATCTAGAGTCTGTCATACAGAGTGAAGTAAGTCAAAAAGAGAAAGACAAATACCATATGCTAACACATATATATGGAATTTTAGAAAAAAATATGTCATGAAGAACCTAGGGGTAAGACAGGAATAAAGACGCAGACCTACTAGACAATGCCTTGAGGATATGTGGAGCGGGAAGGGTAAGCTGTGACAAAGTGAGAGAGAGGCATGGACATATATACACTACCAAACGTAAGGTAGATAGCTAGTGGGAAGCAGCCGCGTACCACAGGGAGATCAGCTCGGTGCTTTGTGACCACCTAGAGGGGTGGGATAGGGAGGGTGGGATGGAGGGAGACGCAAGAGGGAAGAGATATGGGAACATATGTATATGTATAACTGATTCGCTTTTTCATAAAGCAGAAACTAACACACCATTGTATAGCAATTATACTCCAATAAAGATGTTAAAAAAAAGAACATATTGATAAAATAGACTTCATCACAATTAAAAAACTTTTGCTTATTAAAAGCTATCATTAACAAAATGTATAGGCAAGCTCCAGATTCAGAAAAAAATTCACAAGACATATGTCTGACAAAGAACATGTAGCTAGAATATATAAACAACTCAAAAATAAAGTGACAACTTTTAACATGTGCAAAAACCTTCAACAGACACATCATAAAGGAAGGTATGAATGGTTAAAAAGCACATGGAAAGATACTCAATACATATCATTAGTCACTAGGGAAATGTAAATTAGAATCACAATGAGATACCACTATGCTCACACTGGAATTAGGTTAAAATTTTCAAAACTCACAATACCAAATACTGACAAATTGTTGAGCAACTGGAACTCCCACAGTTTGCTGATGGGAATGTAAAACAGTACAACCACTGTGGAAAACAGTGTGGTATTATACTTTTAAGTATTTACCTAAGAGAAATGAAAATGTGTATACACCCAAAGACTTGATAGGAGCTTAATTTACAAATACCAAAAATTGGAAACCCAAATGTCTATCAACATATGAACAGATAAAAATTTGTGGGACATGCACACAATGGATATGTTCAGCAATGAAAAAGAAGAAACTATATACATGCCACAACACAGATAAGTCTGAAAAACAGAATACAGTTGACCTTTGAACAACATGGCTTTTAACTATGTGGGTCTACTTATACATGGATTGTTTCCAATAGTAAATACTATAGTACTACACAATCCCTGGTTGGTTGAACCCATGGCTGTGTAAACATGGATACAGAAGAATTGCAGATACGGAGGACCAATAAGTTATACGTGGATTTTTTGACTGTATGGAGAGTCAGTGCCCCTAACCCCCTCATTGTTCAAGGATCAACTGTACTTAGTAAAAGAAGCCAGCCACAAAGGAATCTGATTTCATTTGTATGCATTTCTAGAACAGGAAAAACTAATCTATAATGATAGAAAGCAGATCAGTGGTCACCAAGCACCAGGAGTGGTGGAAGACTGACTGGAAAAGAGACACAAAGACACTCTGTGGAGTAATGGAAATGTTCTAAACTTTGACAGGAGTATGGCTTACATGAGTATCTAGATTTGGCAAAACTAAACAATCTGTACTTAGAGATCTCTACTTTCACTTAAATAAATCATACTGCAATGAAAAAAAAGTCTATAGATACAGATAAGTATGCATAAAAAGGATATATATGCCAAAATATTAGTGTCAGAATTATAGTTTTTTTCCTATAACTTAAAGATTTTCTTTAATAAACTAGCATTATTACTACATATATTATATTACTATATATATTATATTAATATATATATATATGTGTGTCTGTATATATATATATATATATATATATATAAAACTATACTATACTTCCCTGAAGGACCTCACTGAAAAGGTGACATTTGAGAAAAGACCTGTAGGAGGTAAGGGAGCTAAGCTCTATAGATATAAGTAGGAAGATCCATCCAGGAAGAGGAAAACTGAAGTACTGAAGTTTAAAAGCCCTGAGGTTTTGGGAAGAGAAGTGACGTGATCTGACATTTTAACAGGTTCACTTTGGCTAGTGCGTTTGGAATAGACAGTAAGGAGCCAAGGATAGAAACAAAGAAACTAGTCAGAGGAGTACAGCAATAATCCAGGTGAGATATGATGGAGGCTTGGTTGAAGGAGGAAGTAGTAATGCTAGAGAAAGACAGGCAAATTCTGAATGTATTTTAAAGCAAAGCTAACATTATTTGCAGTTAGATTGGATGAGTAGCGTGGGAGAAAGAAAAAGGTCAAGGACAACTTCAAGGGTTTTGTCATACACAACTAGAACAGAGCACCTGGTCATTACGATAGGGAAGACTATGGGACAAGAATGGGTTTTTTTTCGGGAGGGGTGTTGCAGAGAGGAAAGCAGGAGCTTGTTGTTTGGACATACTAAGTTTGAGTAAAACTGAAGATATATAAAATTGGTAGTCATCAGCAAATGGGGAATATTTCAAGCCACAGAACTGGGTCAACTAGCCAAGGGAATGTGTACACAGAGGAAAAAAAAGAGGTCCAAAGAATGAACTCTACAGCATTTCAGGACCTCAGCAAGTTCTTAGCACAAACTAGAAATGAAGGTCAGTAATACCCTGAAGTATATACTGCAAAACTATTTTTGGAAACTTGGAGGAACTTCAAAAAATATAATCAAAAAAGCCTTTTCTATTCTTTGCCTGAATGAGTACTCTCAAGTTTTCACTGATTCTATAAGATGAAATCGACACCTTTTTAAATTACAATCTGAAATTGGAAACTATAGAGAGATAACCCCTGTTCACCATTATTCTAGACCTGTATTTCTGTAATCCCATGGGTGAAGCTTCTCTATCTTTCAAACCATTTGGGAATAAAGGTATAACAACATATTCAGACTACCTTCCTTCAAATAGCAAAGAACTATCTTCTAAGGAGGAACTACATTTGTGTCCTCGAACAAGGCTCATCAGTCATCAGATGATGCTCAAAGCTTGTGAGGTAATGATATAGTACACAGCTGTCTGATCCTCAGATATCACTTTGGAGGCAGATGATAAACTACAGATCTGACAACTCACTTTCCATTTCAAGATATTTCTTGAACTTTTTCTTGTTGTGACAGGCTACCGAATTGATTAAACCTAGTCATGGTATTTGACACTACAGTCAGCAGACTTCTATTTGTTGATTGCTATTGATTTTCTTTGATACTTCATTTAAAAATCAATAGTTGGAAAGAAAAATAGGCTTGGTTTACACATACTTAAACATACTATTGTATGCTGAAGGAGGCACAAGTTTGGCAGGGCTTTGGCATCCAATTATAAGAAGAGCTCTTAACAGGTGAAAGCAAGGGCTTCAGATCGATACGCAGTTTTCTTTCTTAATCAAAGAAAGTGGCTATAAATTAGGCTCATCAGTGTTATTTTCAAGACTTTCTTGAAGCAAACAAGTTTAAACTTTTTTGGTGGGGAGACAGGGTCTTCCTTGGATTTACATTAAAAAAGATACATCACTAAGAGTTTTTCTTTGTTTTTAAGGATATTTTTAGTACCTGAAGTTCATCCGGGCTTTTATCTTTTTGGCTTTTTTTTTGTTTTTTTGACGCTCTT
>NW_006771835.1:14772-15572 GCF_000442215.2 Lipotes vexillifer
CTTCTCCATCTTTCAAAGGCTCTGGTGGAGCAGCACTTTCAACCACAATGTCAATAATATACTTCTTTAAGGAAAGGTGCTCCTGCAAGATAAATAAATGAAATAATGGTGATGATGATGATGATTAAGAAATAACATAGCATTGATACAGACTACAGTGAGTATAAAAGAATATATAGATGAAAGTAAAAGTAATCTCTATGAAATACTGGTTTCAAAAATTGCTTGGGGAAAAATTGAAGAAACTGTTTTACTTGAGATTTTCATTGACTCATCAAACCTTTGCTGCACATCAATTGTGCTAAATGCTAAGGATACAGCAACATATCCCTGTGCCTTGCAACCCTACACTGCAGTAGGAGAGGTAAAATATGTACACAAATATATAATACCAAGCTTGAGAGTTAAGAGTGCTATAGGAGCTCAAAAGGGGAAGCAAGATCACTGTTCACTCAGGGTAAAGAGGAAAGATTTTAAGAAGGAAGCACCATGTCTGCTATCCCTTGAAGGATGGATTGAATTTGAACATATGGATATTGGGGATGTGTGTATTTGTTTGGGCTGGTAGTTGGTAAAGGTGGCAGGAAGGAGAAAGGAAAAGGGCATCTCAGAAAACAGGCAGAGATGAGAAAGTGGAAGGTGGTTACTGGCAGCAGAAGTTGGCCCCATTGCCCTCCTTAGCCATCTTGGATTTTACGGCTCATCACCGTAATCACTCCCTTGCATGTACACAACTCACTTGCCCCTCTGTTCTTCTTTCATACTTACATGGAAAAATCCTAACCCTAAATCCAACTCTT
>NW_006771835.1:15582-20633 GCF_000442215.2 Lipotes vexillifer
GTACCCATAACTGAGCAGATTAATATGGCTACAATTACAAACCATGTTGACTACTCTAACTTTAAATTTATGACATTACACCTCAAATGGGCTCCAGTATTGCCAGGCAATCAAGCAACCTTAGTCTACCCACATTCTCCTTCCTAGAAATTATTTTAAACCCTCTCCTTAAATTTCCAACACCATCAGAACTGTAGATCACATCTTCCTCCCTGACACTCTTACATCACATTGTCCTCCTAACTCCAGCTGTACCTTCTACGTTTTCCTCGCTAGATCCTTTTCCTCTTCTTGACTGGTAAATGTTAAACATCTCAGACCTATCTTCAGATCCTCCCTCTTCTCTATTTAAACTTACCCATCAAGTGCAGTGACTTGAAATATTATTCAGACAGGCAATTCCCAAATTTTTATCCCTAGTCCAGATCTCTCCCCTGAACTCCATTCCTATATCAAACTGTCTCCTGAAAATCTCCACTTAAGTAGAATATTTCCACCATAAGCATTTCCAAAATAACATTCTACAACAAAACTCTTATGGTCCCAATATAAATTGCTCTTAGAGTGTTCAGTAAATGGTATCACTATTTGTACAATTGCTCACATCTAATACACTAGTAAATCCTATCAGCTCTACTTTCAAATATACCCATATTAATCCCAATCCAATCACTTCTCCCCACCACCATCACCTAGTCTAAGGTATCATCAGCTCTCATCCATATTATCGCAATAGGCTCTTAAATGTTCTTGCAGCTTCTATGATCTCCAAATCTTTCCTTTACAAAATCAGCGACTTTTAAAAATATAAATCACATCATATCATTCCTCTTATCAAAATCTTGAGTTCTCATCACATTCAGGGTCAAATCCAAAGTCCTTACCATGGTCTACTAAGCCCCCACATCATCAACCTCTCTCACCTCATCTTACACTACTCTCTCCTTTGTTCACTCCTTTCTATCCACAGTGGAGTGGATGCTGTTGTTCCTCACATTCATCAGGAATGGTACTGCATCAGGACTCTTGTTTCCTTAGCCAAGAATATTCTTCTCCAAGTACTTGCATAGTCTCAGGTAAAATGAACACCCAATCTTAAGTAACACCTTCTATTATTTGCCATCTTCTTATTTTGTTTATTTTTCTTCATAGGACTTGTCTAATATTAGTGCCTAACATCAATATTCAATTGCAGTCTCCTGCACTAGAATATAAGTTTCATGAGGGCACTGACTTCGTTTTGCTCAGTGATGTTTCAGTGTCTGGTACTGTGCCTGGCATATGGTAGGCGCTCAATAAGTAAATGTTAAATAAATGATGAGAAGAGGATGAGGCAATAAGATCTAAAATAGTATTTGTGGTCAAATGAATGCAGGTGGTCAAAACGTACAAACGTCCAGTTATAAGATAAATAAATCCTGGGAATGTAATGTACAACATAGTGACTATAGTTAACAATACTGTATTGTATATTTGAAAGTTGCTAAGAGAATAGATCCTGAAAGTTCTCATCACAAGAAAAAAAACCTTGTTAACTATGTGTGGTGATAGACTTTAACTAAACTTATATAGTAAGTAAGTTTACATTTCACACACTATATATATCAAACATGTTGTACACCTAAAACACAAATGTTCTGTCAATTATATCTCAATTAAAAAAAGACAAAAATAGTATTTATGAGGGTTTATTCTACAACATACATTGAGGTAAGTACTTTACATATGATCATTTAGTCCTTTATACTAAAAGGTATATATTGTTATTATTCCCATTTTAACTATGAGGAAACAAACACAGAATCAAATAACTTTTCTGAAGTTAAAAGGTCAAGATCATGACTAAGCAGCTTTGGTGGTGGTAGTGATAGAGCCTAAGTTTAAACCCAGACAGTATGATTATGGAGTCTGTATTCTTGACTAGTACCTTACATATATGGCTGGAAAATGAGTTTGAGTCATAGAGTTGTGCTCATTATGAAAATTTTATGCTTAGTGAAGTCGGAGAAAGACAAATCTTTTATGTTCTCTCTTATATGTGGAATCCAAAAAATAAAACAAATGGATATAACAAAACAGAAACAGACTCACAGTCACAGAGAACAAACTAGTGGCTACCACTGGGGTGAGGGATGGGGAGGGACAAGACAATGGAAGGGGATTAAGAGGTACAAGCTACTAGTTATGAAATAAATAAGATACAAGGATGTAGTGTACATCACAGGGAATATAAATATATATATGTTATATAATATATAACTGTAAATGGAGTATAATCTATGTAAATATTGAATCACTGTGTTGTACAACTGACACTAATATAAGATTGTAAATCAACCATACTTCAATAAAAAAGAAACTTTTCCATTCATAAACCTACCAAAAAAGCAAAACAGAAACTCTACAACCAAAGGCAGAAAATATTCTCTCAAATGCAGAAGCAATTATTTTCTTTATTTAATCATTTATTAAATACTTACTGTGATCAGCAAAGGGCTAAAGTGCATACATTATTTCCTAAAACCTTCACAACCCCATAGAACAGGTGGCAATATGTTTACATTTTACAGATATTTAACAAAGGCTCAAAGAGGTTCAATATTATGTCCATGATCACAAAACTCAAGTTCAAAACCACAACTGGATGACTTCACAAGACCAACCTTTTTTACTACTCCACATTCCCTCCCGCTACACTGCTCATGTGGGCTGAGTCTCTGACATCTAATTTCTATCACTGCGTTAAGGAAAGGAAATCTTCTAAATGACATCTTCAATTTTGTGAAAAGTTCAATTATACTATTTTCAGTTGTACATAAATGTTATTTACATATCTAATAGACTCCATTAAGTATTAATAGGATCCTTATTATGAAAATGCAGACATTATATAGAAAAATTTGGATTCTATCCAGAACAAAAAAATTGCATCTTTTAAAAAGACATTACATTTACATACACATTCACACATGCAACACACATCATGCCCTCAAATTTATGTTAATTTTTTAAAAACCTCAAAACTAAAAACAAATGAGAATATATATTTTTGTTTGATTTAACTTTTTTCTTAATACAAAATCAACATGTTAATTATAGAAAATATGAATAAAACTAAGAAAAATCTATAATCTTAACACCTAAAAATAATTATTTGAGTATATCATTCAGACATTTTTCTTCATATATATTTTTATTAAAATGGGCATACCTTTTATAAAATTTTATAATCTGCTTTTTAAATTTAATATTGCAAATATATTCATGCCATTAAATAATGTTCTAGAACATAATCTACTGATTATAGCAGTACACCTAATTTTACTAAATGCTTTTTTGTTAGATATTTGGATTTATTTTATTTATTCAATATAATAAATACCAGGGCAATAAATATTCCTATAGTTAAAATTTTAAACAGAGTATATTATTCCTTTATGATCAAATCATAGAACTGAAATTCCTGGGTTACAGATTATGCATATCTTTAAGGCTCTTCATATGTATTCCAAAACAACCAAAATGAGAATTAAGTCCCCACAAGTGATTTGCTAGTACCTAGTGTTTCTGTTTTCTTTTGTCTTTTTTTTTTTGTAAATATGTCAATTTGTTAGCTGAAAAAGTGATATTAGTATGCTTAACCATTTGTTTGTATTTTGTCTTCTGTGACTTAAAATGTGTCTTTTGTCTGGCTTTCTATAGACACATTTCAAGGTTTTATAGATTTGCTTCTGGTGGTTTGCATTATGCTTTCACTTTTTGTAAGAAAGAGACCGCCTTTTGATGATAAAAGAAATGCATTGTTGGTTGTGACACAGGATGATTAATAGTTATTTTTCCATTAAAACCATGAAGACTATACAGGAAGAAGGTTTTGAGATGGTTTCTGAAGATGGAGAACATGTACAAAGAAGGTTTTTCAACACTGAGAAGTGGTTGAGAAAATTATGGTATATTTCTATGATGAAGTATTAGTCATTAAAACACTTATGAGAATTCTGAGAAAATGAAGGCAGTGGTAGCAATGTTTAAGATCCTCTCTGAATCATCATATAAATCAGAAAGAACGATTAGATAGCAAAAACAAAACCCACAGAAAATATTTACAACAAAGTAAGTGACAAGGTATCCCCACAGCCTCCAAATAGAAGAGGGTGAGGACAGACTACCAATAGGTCAGCTGCGTTTCAGTGTCTTTGAAGGAGAAATCAGAGGGAAACAACAAGAGTGAAAAATGAACCTGAGAACAGAACTCTAAAAGGAACTGTTTTTCACTGGAGAGTTCAATAGGCCAATTTACGAACAGCATCTAAAACTGAGAGGGGTTTGCCCACTCAAATGGCAGGTGAGTAAAAGGTGCCTGCATTAAGAAGGTCTGAACAGTGTGGTGAAGGCTAGGCCCTATGAACTCTCAAAACTGAGCCAAGGAGAAACTGTTAAAAAAGGAACTTAATTAAGCCAACTAGGGATAATTGAGACAAAGGGGGAAAAAGCCTCGATAAAGCAGAGCACGGAAACAGAATCAAGAAATTTTAGAAAGCAAGTCACTATATTTTTCACAAAAACAATAGAAGAGGGAGCTCTAAGAAGTTAGAATAGGTACCTTGAGTCACAACTCATTATAAAAGTCTTATAAAACCAGTTCCACATAAAAATAAGCAATACAAAAGTACCAAGGTCAAATGTCAAACTTATTAAAAGAAAAAGAAAATAAGTAGAATTAGCAACACTACAACAATGAAAACACACCAAAAAAATCCACAGAAAAGATAAAAATGCAACCTTCTATTTCAAAATAAACTAAAACAAATACAGAAAATGTTCTAACACAAATCACCATCCTAAAACCTCAGCATTTAGGTCAGAGAACTCAATGAAGACTGCAAAAGAAAACAAATCATTTAAGAAATGAAGATAAAATAGATGACAAAAGAGTGAATAAACATAACAAATAATGCCTCAGACAACTAAAAGATAAGAGGTAGAAAAATACTTAAAGCAAAAGAAATAAAAATTATTTGAGAGTAAGTGGAAATACAGAAGATAGGGAA
>NW_006771835.1:20678-24632 GCF_000442215.2 Lipotes vexillifer
AGGGAAAGATGCAGCAAACTGAATAGGAGTGCCTGAAAAAGAAAATCAAACCAAGGGAACAAATCAAATATTAAAAACTATAATTCAAGAAGACTTTCCTGAAAAAGATAATTAAATATTGAAAGAGTACACCACATATCTGAAAATATTGACCCAGAGTGGCTAATACCAAGACATATTGTATTACAATTTCTAAAAATATAATTTATTAAAAAAATTAGATTATCATCAGCCCTTTTGACAGCAATATTTTATGCCAGAAGAAAATGAAGTACAATAGTACCCCCTTATCCTCAGTTTCACTTTCTGTGGTTTCAGTTACCTGTGGTTACCAGGGTCTGAAAATATTAAATGGAAAATTCCAGAAATAAACAATTCATAAATTTAAAATTATGTATTGTTCTGAGTAGTGTGATGAAGTCTCACACCAATCTGCTACATGGCCTGGATGTAAATCTTCCTTTGTCCAGTGTTTCCATGCTGTACCTACCCGTTAGTCACTTAGTAGCCATCTAGGTTATCAGATGGATTGTGGTACGGCAGTGCTTGTTTTTAAGTAATGCTATTTTACTTAATAATGGTCCCAAAGCACAGGAGTAGTGATACTGGCAATTCAGATATTCTCTTACTTGCCTAATTTATAAATTAAACTTTATCACAGGTATTTATGTACAGGAAAAAACAATACAGCTGACCCTTGAAAAACATGGGGGTTAGTGATGTTAATCCCCACACAGTCAAAAATCTACATGTAATCTTACAGTTGGCCTTCCATGTTCGCAGATTCAACCAACCACAAATCATTTTATTGAAAATAATCCATGTATAAGTGAACTCGCATAGCTCAAACCCGTGTTGTTCAAGGATTAACTGTATATATAGTATTTGGTACTATCCATGGTTTCAGGCATCCACTAGGGTCTTAGAACATATCCTCCAAGGATGAGAGGGGACTACTGTAATGTATTTAGTATTTTTTAAAGAAAGAAATGTGAGCTAAAGATTTTATATCCAGCAAAACCAACTTTCAAGTATGAAAAGCACAGATAAACTGTTATCAATATTTAAAAAAACCTCAGAGAATATTATTCTCATAAGACCTTCCTGAAGAATCTACTACAGAACAAGCCTCAGAAAACCAACATGACTAGAGAGACACAGACATAAGACTCGAGGTAAACATTACACGTACACTTACAGAACTAAGACTACACTAGTGATTAAAAGGTAAAGAAATATAGTTATATAATGGCTATATGTCAGAGTTTTCACAGAATTACTAATAAAAAAGATGAGGAGAATGGGGAAAACATGAAAAGAATTTTAAACTGTTCTCAGTAATTAACATTGGTGGTGGGATTATTAGTAATGTCATTCTAAGACTGCCGTGTGTGTAATGTGGGATGAAGTAAAGGAGATTATGGGTATTATAATTCTATCATTCCCTGTGTCCTTTATACCCTGAATGCTTGGTATGGAAGAAAAGAGATACAGATAAATAAATGGTTTAAATAAAACCCATGTAGTCCTGAATTTGAATTGTAAGAGTTCATGAGTCCATCATCATTTAATAAATAATAAACGTATATGCACACACATATGTATATAAGAGCTTGTATGTAACATACACACATATCACATACATTTTATTTCTTTATTCTGTAATTCTGTTCACAGTGATCCACCCAGTAGCAATGACCATCCCTTCTTATGCTCTTACAATACCCTTTCTCAGTAAAAGTAATTAGCGCTTCTTAATGAAATAGTTAATCCTAAACTAAATGTCTTGCCATACAAAGCAGCAAGGTAACTAACAAATTCAACTAGGCTCATGTCAAAAGAACTTGAGAGCAAACTTTAAGAGGCTCCCACTGACCAAAAGATAGCACAATTTGAGCTTAAAAAAAAAGGAAAATTTCCAGTGACTGAAACCCATCAAAAGTGTTTAATTACAGAGTTTATAATGATATATACATTTTAAAAACTAATTGTGGACACAGTTGAAGTATAATAGGAAACCAACTCATTATACTGAAAACAGGTAAATAACCAAAATTTTAACCTGCCACTTGATAACCAAATAGTAAATGAGGGAAAGCATCTCTTTATAAATGTATCCCAAATAATAAATGCCAATGAAATGTATAATTAGAATATCCCCATATCCATGAATTAATGGATTTAAGTATCCATTAATCAAAACCCAAGAGCGGGGCTTCCCTGGTGGCACAGTGGTTGAGAGTCCGCCTGCCGATGCAGGGGAAACGGGTTTGTGCCCCGGTCAGGGAAGATCCCACATGCCACGGAGCGGCTGGGCCCGTGAGCCATGGCCATTGGGCCTGCGCGTCCGGAGCCTGTGCTCCACAACGGGAGAGGCCACAGCAGTGAGAGGCCCGCGTACCACAAAAAAAAAAAAAAAAAACCCAAGAGCATCAACAGCTAATATGTCAACATCACAAAAAGAAAGACAATCAGACATTAAGTTCATCCTGATGAAAGAACTCAGCACCATATACAGTTTTTCCAAATGGGTTGAACCTTAGCCTGATCAAGCCTCTAGATCCGCCTGCGCATGAGCAGGCAATAGAGACTACAGAGGAACATACTGAATTGCAGCAGGCTGCACAGTAACAAAGCTTAAGCAAGTCACACAATTCTTCAGCTAGGAACTGAATTTCCCAGTCCCTCTTATAGCTAGTGGTAGCCATGTGACTGAATTCTCATCAATGAACTATGAATGCATGTTCAGTGTTTGAAGACCATTCACTTTCTTCCCCTTCTGCAAACTGGAACACAAAAGGGCCTATAACACAGCTCTGACTCTGAAGGGGAGGGCATATCTTAGGGGATAATAGAGACAGAAGATGGATCTCTGAAAAACCACATGGCATAAAGCCTTGGGACTGCTTACCTCAGGACTGACCACTTGGGATTGCTTACCTCAGGACTTTATTGTGAGAAATAAACTTCTATGTTCTTAAAATCACGGTATTTTTGTCACTATTACAGCAGATTAGTCTTTTCCCTAATTAATGCAATTATGTACAAAATTTTATAATAATTATATATATCTCTTTGCATCTTTATATGTGTATACATATGTGCATAAAATGACTATAAGAAAATAAGGCAATGGGAGGGAGGCTCAAGAGGGAGGGGATGTGGGGACATGTGTATGTATATGGCTGATTTGCTCTGTTGTGCAACAGAAACTAACACAGTATTGTGAAGCAATTATAATCCAATAAAGATCTATTTTAAAAGGTGGAAAATTACTAAAAGTTGTCACTAGATGATTGTGATAGATTTTTAATTCTCTCATTTATAATAAGCATGCATAAGTAGAAGGTAAATCATTTTAAAATAGTTCTTATGAGATGAAATCTGGAATTGACTTCAAAAGAGTATTTGTGGAAAGTGAATGGAACGTCAATAAGGCAGGATAAGTTTATCATTGTTACAGCTGAGTGATGATTACATGGAGGCTTGTCATATTATTCTGACTACTATTATAAATGTTTTAAATTCTCCACAATAATCAGTTTAGAAAATCTTGTAACAAGAAATAATTTGTACACATGCATCTTAAAATTCTGTCTTGCCAAAAGGAGTAAATGAAATCACAATATTCCTATCTCTCAAGCATCTAAGAACTGGACTTAAAATGAAATTTACATGTTTGCACACTATTCAAGTGCTAAAAGTGTGTACTCCAAGTTTGAAATCTATTGTAAGGACAGAAGGAGACAATATCCTGTAGAAAATAATCCTTAATGACATCCTTTCTTGAAACCCCAAGGAACTGCCTAAGGTAAGAAAAATACATCAATCTCATCTCCTTTTACCTGAAATGTTGCTTGCTTCAAGTTTTCTATAGTTCTGGTCATCCAAAAATAGGGCATTTCAGAGATTGATATTCCTGCCTCCATTCTTTTTTTTTTTTTTTTTTTTCGG
>NW_006771835.1:24642-71199 GCF_000442215.2 Lipotes vexillifer
TTTTTTGCGGTACGCAGGCCTCTCACTGTTGTGGGCTCTCCCGTTGTGGAGCACAGGCTCTGGAAGTGGAGGCTCAGCAGCCATGGCTCACGGGCCCAGCCATTCTGCGGCATGTGGGATCTTCCCAGACCAGGGCATGAACCCGTGTCCCCTGCATCGGCAGGCGGACCCTCAACCACTGCACCACCAGCGAAGCCCACCTGCCTCCATTCTATACGAACAACCAAAGATTTTCACAGCCCAGTCTACTTAATAATTAATAAATGTTCAGTTAAAAAAAAAAGAAACTGTAAGTAATTTACTTCTACAACAATATTACTCTATAAATATATTCACACTGCAGTGAGATTTACAACAAAATATCAGCAGTAGGGAATTGATTACATAAATTATGGTACATGAATTAATATGATACTATACAGGTTTGATTAGTTTCAAACAACAGTAATGATATTAAAAACATTCATTGTATAATGGTAAATAAAAATTCAGTAGATGCAAAAATCCTCAACAAAATACTAGCAAACAGAATCCAACAACACATTAAAAGGATCATACACCATGAGCAAGTGGGATTTATCCCAGAGATGCAAGCATTCTTCAATATACGCAAATCAATCAATGTGATACACCATATTAACAAATTGAAGAATAAAAACCATATGATCATCTCAATAGATGCAGAAAAAGCTTTCGACAAAATTCAACACCCATTTGTGATAAAAATTCTCCAGAATGTGGGCACACAGGGAAACTACCTCAACATAATAAAGGCCATATACGACAAACCCACAGGAATCGTCATTCTCAATGGTGAAAAACTGAAAGCACTTCCTCTAAGATAAGGAACAAGACAAGGATGCCCACTCTCGCCACTATTATTCAACATAGTTTTGGAAGTCCTAGCCACAGTAATCAGAGAAGAAAAAGAAATAAAAGGAATACAAATTGAAAAAGAAGAAGTAAAACTGTCACTGTTTGCAGATGACATGGTACTATACAGAGAGACTCCTAAAAATGCCACCAGAAAACAACTAGAGCTAATCCATGAATTTGGTAAAGTTGCAGGATACAAAATTAATGCACAGAAATCTCTTGCATTCCTATACACTAATGTTGAAAAATCTGAAAGAGAAATTAAGGAAACACTCCCATTTACCACTGCAACAAAAAGAATAAAATACCTAGGAATAAACCTACCTAGGAAGCAAAAGACCTGTATGCAGGAAACTATAAGACACTGATGAAAGAAATTAAAGATGATACCAACAGATGGAGAGATATACAATGTTCTTGGATTGGAAGAATCAATAATGTGAAAATGACTATACTACCCAAAGCAATCTACAGATTCAATGCACGCCCTATCAAATTACCAATGGCATTTTTTACAGAGCTACAACAAAAAAATCTTAAGATTTGTATGGAGACACAAAAGACCCCGAACAGCCAAAGCAGTCTTGAGGGAAAACAACGGAGCTGGAGGAATCAGACTCCCTGACTTCAGACTATACTATAAAACTACAGTAATCAAGACAATATGGTACTGGCACAAAAACAGAAGCATAGATCAATGGAAGAAGACAGAAAGCCCAGAGATAAACCCACACACCTATAGTCAACTAATCTATGACAAAGGAGGCAAGGATATACAATGGAGAAAAGACAGTCTCTTCAATAAGTGGTGCTGGGAAAACTGGACAGCTACATGTAAATTGATACAGCCACTATGGAGAACAGTATGGAGGTTCCTTAAAGAACTAAAAATAGAATTACCGTATGATCCAGCAATCCCACTACTGGGCATATACCCAGAGAAAACCATAATTCAAAAAGATACATGCACCCCAATGTTCACTGCAGCACTATTTACAATAGCCAGGTCATGGAAGCAACCTAAATGCCCATCGACAGATGAATGGATGAAGAAGATGTGGTACATATATACAACGGAATATTACTCAGCCATAAAAAGGAACGAAATTGGGTAATTTGTTGAGACGTGGATGGATCTGGAGACTGTCATACAGAGTGAAGTCAGAAAGAGAAAAACAAATATCGTATATTAACGCATATATGTGGAACCTAGAAAAATGATAGAGATGAACTGATCTGCAGGGCAGAAATTGAGACACAGATGTAGAGAACAAACGTATGGACAACAAGCTGGGAAAGCGGTGGGGTGGGGATGGTGGTGTGCTGAATTGGGCGATTGGGATTGACATGTATACATTGATGTGTATAAAATTGATGACTAATAAGAACCTGCTGTACAAAAAAAAATGTTATACAAATATGCAGGTGTAGATCCATTTATCTATTCTGTTCCACTTGTCTATTTTCCAATCTAGATACTAATACTACACCATTCTGATTGCTATAACTTTTATAATAAGCCTTATAATCAGGTAGCATAAAGTCTCCAACTTTGTTCTTTTTCCAAAGTTGTTTTGGTTATGAATCAGCTTGTAAATTGTATTCTGTTCCATTTGTCTATTTTCCAATCTAGATAGTAATACTACACCATCTTGATTGATATAACTTTTATAATAAGCCTTATAATCAGGTAGTATAACATCTCCAACTTTGTTCTTCTTTTTCCAAAGTGGTTTGGTTATGAATCAGTTTGTAAATTTTTACAAGAAAGTGGAGAAGAAGTACTGAGATCTTCCTGAATGGAACACTTGTAGGATAGAGCCTGAGGATTTGTCCAAGGTGTTCTCATTTAAGTATTATTTCCTAAGCTCTGCATTTATCTAAAACAGAGATAGTGTAGAAAAAAATGTTTAAAAAGCATATATATAATATGTATAAAAATTCTCATTTAAAAAGGGCTACCCTTTTAATACGCCTGATGAACTTAATGTGATTGAGAGACGTCGATATTGCTGTTTCCGTTATCTTGTGTGCGAGACCTATTAGATGTGTGAAAATACCGACCCCTTGGAAAAGAAGTCTGTGTTAATATAATTGTACATACTATGTTGTCATATGTAGCATATCACGTAGACAATTGTCTGGCTGTACTTGGAAGACTTTTTGAAATCTGATTGCTACTCAATGATTTTCTGTTTTAAAGAGTGTGAAACAGATCACATACGCAAGTAATAAGACCAAAAATCTTAAGACCAATGTATACAATTAAACCACATAGCTTATATTCTTAAAAAATAAAAAAAATTCAGGATTCAATCCTTGCAATGCAGCTTATATATAAGTAAGTGTGTAAGATTCATATATTCATATGTAAAGAGTGAAAATTAGATCAAAATGTTAACAGTAGGCAAACTATATTTTTCTCAAATTTTCCACAATTGATATATATTAATATTTTAATTATTGTGAAATTAATGGTAATAAGGAAATGCAAGGAAAAGGCAAGCTATTTAAGGAAAAAAGGATTTGTTTGTATTAGGTTACAGTTGCTATAGGCTCATTTGTGCTGCAGAAGAATAAGTATAACTACGTAAAAATACACTCATCTTTTTGTATCTATCCACAATCCTAATTATTATGGCACAGGCACAAGGAAGAGCAAAGTATACTCTTTGAGACGCAGTATCTATGACTCATTTCCAAAATATGAATCAATCAGGACCAAAAATCATCCAAAGGCCCCTGGATCTCCTTCTTTCCTATAAAAATTTATAAAATACAGCTCCTACCCTGGAATCCTGCTCAGTATAAGTACTAATCTGCTACTAACAAGTCAGAAATGAGTCTTCATTGGCCATTCTCAGTATTTGACACTGTTAATTCTAAATATCCATTAAGAGGGGAGACTGTTTTTCCTTAGGAATAGAAAAGCAAATCAATGCAGTGGAAACAGCACTGAACTGTGAGTCAAGATAGCTATACTAGGATAAATTCTACAACTCATGGCTAAGTGACTTCTCTGGGCCTCAGTTTCCTCAGTAGGAAAAAAAGAAAAGGGATTAGACAGTAAGTTGCAAAGTCCCCCGTTTTCTAGCATTCTGGAAATGAATGTATCAAGCCCAAAAGCTAATAAATGATGGCTAACTGTGTACACACATACACACACACAAATTTAAGTCTAGTTTTAAAGTCACAGTTGTGACTTTTTATATAAAAACATTGCTGCAATAAGAAATACCAGTATACCATATAAGGAAACTAATACCTATACAGATGATCTAATCAAAGTTTATACCCTTCTTATTCTTTTAATTACCTTTTACGGCATACTAGACCAAACCCTGGCCTTTCTAACATAATTTACTATATTCAACGAAATAATTCATATTGAAGTTTATGACCTCGATATTCTATCAGACTCTTCCTAAAGGTTCTCATAGTCCTTTATTTTTTAAAAGAGACAGGAAAAAATTAAGCCATAGATAGGTTCATGATCTTTGGGAAAGAATGTCAAAGTTCTAAAAATAGTTGATTAGCAGGAAAATATAAATGACACACTATAGGATTTTATTAAACTATAATTATTATAGCTCTCTCAAGTGTTACCACACAATAAATACATTTCATAAAATGTGCTACATCAAAGAAAATAATTTGCTTCCCATTATTTAAAAATATTATAATACAGAACTGAGAATTTTTAAGGATGTTATTCTTCCTTGATCAAAAAGCATTTAAATATCTCTTCTTTGAATAAAAAGGACCAGAATTTCATTACAGTAATACAAATGTATTTTTACTTGAAAATCAAACGTCATGTTCAAGAGGCATATTTCTCTAGAGCCAAAAGTTTACTTTCAAGAGCAGGGTGGATGCCAAGTTACTAATCTAAATAGATGAGAAATTAATGCAAGGGTTTTACATTTTGTTTGGAAAACAACATTTTTCTCTCAACCTCATCCTTTACTTTCTCAACTTTGTAATCTAAAATCCAATGATATTAATCAATTCCAGAACCAAATAATGTTTTCTCTTAAATTCTTAAAAATATTATAAGGCATTCTGCTCTTTGAAGCCTGCCTGGCACAACTACAAGTAAGATAAATAGGAGGTATTTTACAATATTTCCTCACTGTCTTGTACAAAAACTGGGAAAGCGTGAAGGCCTGGAGGGTTGGAACTTGTTTTTCTTGTTTCTCTGGATGACGATGGTAAGAAAAATGAGGGGTGAAAAAGAGATGGAAGAGTAGAGAGATGAAGGTGTTTGGGAAGGGAAGAAGAAGGAGGAAAATCAAGAGAAAAAGAGGAAGAAGCAGATGAAAGAAGGGAAGAAATAAAGAAATACTCAACCACAAACAACATGGCATTTTTAGACAGTACTTTACCAGATATTTTGAATACCAACCCCACAGACATAGTATATTGAGAATAATAACAGGTTAGCTCATTAACATTTAACTTATTAACATTTAATTCAATACTAAGTGCCAAGGGCTTATGCTAACAGCTTAAGTTAAAGAGTCAGAGTTTTACTCAGAATAAGACCAAAAGAATCTAAACTATTATTTTGACTGATACCACTCTTCCATAAAACTATTCCAGCAGATTATCCCCCAGAAAGATTTCACAGGAAAGCTGATTTGTAATTACTGATTGTTTGGATGGCATTAGTCATATCTACAGATTATTATCATCCAAGCACTATTCAGAAGTGAAAGCACCATATACAAAAACTAGTTTATTTATATTCAAATGAGTGTTTAGAGATTCATGAAACTATGAAATTTATTAGAGATAGCATAAAATTAAGAGATAGGCTCAAGTGACATTATTTATCTGTATTTCCCTGGTCCCTGGACTAGTGCAGAGGGCACAAGCAGGTGCTGAAGAAATGCTTAAAAAAAAAGTTTGAGAGTTCCATTATATTTAAATAAAATTTTAAATTTAGTCAAACAGCAAATTTAAGAAAATCTGAAATGTAATGCCTTTTATCAAAATAATGGCCTTTGTGACAGCATCATTTTGAAAAATTAAACACGTGACAATGACAATTTTTAAAACTCGATAGGCTATTTTAATTATACAAAAGATTCAACTCTGCCAAGGTCCCTGTCTACAGGTGTAGGATACACTTATGTTCTTATCTACTACAATCTATGCATTATATTGTTTGAAGTGACGGATGAGAAAAATGAAGCTAATGAAATACTGTGAAACAGACACCATGTAACAGAGGAAAGGCCATCTTCTGATAGAATGATAGTCCACCATCTGTCCCCCTGCCACTCAGTGACAATTACAAATACTCCATCAGTTTTCTGGTTGGTGCAGATGATAAATGAGGTAAACACTTCTTTTTCAGATACTGATATTCCTTTCTGATCTAATCTGAGGTTTAACAGATGACTCAAAGAAAAGCCCAGAGTTCAACAAGCTTATAATTTATCATGCTGTGAAGATGGAAAGAGGTCTGAGCTCAATACTACAACAGGGAATGGTTCAGTAGTATTGAACCAAGGCTTATAATGAAAAATGTCTTTGCAGAATTCTCAGATTTCAAATATAGCAACTTAGATTAGTATCAGACTTCATCCTCAGAAATCGTTTCAATAATATCCCAGTAACAATATTACCACAGATCACAAATAACATCACCCTTTCAATACAGAATCAGAGACAATAATGCTCATAGACAGAGCTGGAACTACCCAGTTGTGCATGGCTTTCACAAGCCCTGGGCGACAAGGGCTTGAGAGAGTTAGCAGCTTCATATCATAGTCAACAGTACCAGAATAAACATTCCCTTTAAGTCTATTGACGTTTAAATGTTTAAGAAAAGGATGTATGCAAAAAAATAAATACATAGGTTAAAAGTAAAAGGATAAAAAAGGATATACCACTCTAACACTAGATAAAAGAAAGCTGGAGTGGTTATGTTAATATTAGACAACATAGCAAAGAATATTAGGAATAAAGAAGGTCATTTGACAATAAAAAGGGGTCAATTAATCAAGAGGACATAACAATGATTAGCATTTATGAATCTAATAACAAAGCTTTGAACATGAAGCAAAAACTGGTTGAACTGCCAAAAGAAATAGAAAAATTAATAGTTAAAAATTTCCATATCCCTCTCTCAAAAATTGATAGAACAAAAGTAGGCAGAAAACCAGCAAGGATATAGCAGATGATTAAACTTTTTGAGATGACAATTATGTTCACTATCTTGATCGTGGTGATGGTTTCATGGGTGTATGACTATGACAAAACTTATTAAATCGTAAACTTTAAAGTAAGTGCAGTTTAATGTATAACATTTATACCTCAAAGTGCTTTAAAAACAGCAGGAAATTCCCAATTTGTAGGAATCTAGGCACTATAATCATGAGTGGAAAAGAGCTAAGTTCAAAAAGATCACATACAGCATGGTAACTTTTTATAGAGCAGAAAACAACTAGAATAAAAGTATATTTTTTAGTAATAGATCTAGATGCAAAAATAAAACTATGAAGGGAAGAGGAGGAAAGAGGAAGGATATAAAAATACATATCAAAAACCTAACCAAAACTAGGTTTGCCATAACAATACAAAAAAAAAAATTCTAGGAGAGAGGCATTAAATAAGAAAGAGGAATGTTTCATATTCTTAAAAGGTATAATTCATCAGTAAGATTAAAAATGTGTAAATAGTTATGACCACAATAATTAAACTTTGTGATATATATATTGCAAAAACTGATTTTAAGAATACAAGGAGGCAAGAATAAATAATAATAGCATATTGGCAGTCTTCATTTTTGAGAAAAGGATATTAATGAGCACAAAAATAGTTGTAAAAAAGTAAGAATATTCACATAACAATGAACAAATTTGATCTAACATATATTATATATACCCAAAGAGAAAAAAACATATTCTTCTTAAAATTTTACAATGTATGAAGCTATAAAGAAAATCATTAAATTTCCCAAAGCAGAACCTATATAAGGCATAAGCTATGACCATAATGAAATAAAAATTGAAATTAAAAACAAAGAATAGTGCTCATTTTGGCATCACATATTTTAAATTAAAGCAATGCACAGAAGATTAGCCTGGCCCCTATGCAAAATATCTGACAGTCAAATCCATGAATCATTTCACACTTTTAAACACACACAAACACTCATATTCATAAAATAAAGCAAAAGGCATTGCCACCACTCTAATCTATAACCTTGGAACTACCTCTTTGTTTAAAAGAAAATAAAAACTGAAATACAAAATACTTGTAAAACCCACTAATTATTGAGAAACAAGCCCAGCAAGAAATGCTTAAGACTTAAATGAAGAAAACTATACATTTTACTGAATGACACATACATACAAATACAATATATGAGTAGACAAACATGTGGCTGGATGGAAAGAAAGAATATTTAAAAGATGTCCACACTTATCTCAATGCAGTCTCAATCAAAACACAAACAGGATTTTCTTAGCTTACAAGTTAATTGCAAAGGTTATGTAGAAATTGAAAAGCAGAGGAATAGCTAAGGAAATTTTGAAAAAGAATAAAGAAGAACAAACTGACCTTATGAGGAGTAGAAGCAACGAGACAGCAAATGATATCTACTTAACTTTTGGAGAAAATAAATGTAAAACTGCAAATGTCTACCCAGTGAAAATATCTTTCATAAACAAAAGCACATACAAACAAACAAAATTTCCTACTGGGAGATTCTTACTAACCTGAGTAGTAGGCACAAAGACAGTTGTTCTATTATTATTCTACAAACAGTATATATACATCTTATGTACTCTTCTGTTACATAATGAATTTCACCAAAATATTTTAAAGTAGAAACAGATACACCATGCATATACTAAATAAATGAAATCTAGTATATGTATACTAGTCAAACAAAATAAGACTTTAAGAAAATTCTTCAGAGATAGGAAAAAAAGCCAATTTATTTTGTGAATCTATTATGAACTTGATGTTAAAACCAGAAAGCACCTGCAGAAAAAAAGGAAAACTATTCACCTATAGCATTACTCATGCTACAGAGCTATTTCATATAGTAAAAGGCTGAATACATTGAAATATATACAATTCTGAACTTGTATGCTCTAAGTAACCTAGCCTCAAAATATATGAAGCAAAAATGGATGGAACAAGAAAAAATAAATTTATGATCATAGTGAGAGACTTTAATCTCCTCAATCAGTAACTGAAAGTAAACAAAAATCAATATAGATATAGAATATTGTAATATCATGACTAATATGCTTGATAGAAAAGGTAACTAGAATACAATTTCTCTTCAGGCACAGAACATTTACAAAATCTTACCCTGTGTTATGCTACTTCAGATTTCAAAGGATTTCAAAAACTACGTTCTCTGAGCTTACTGTAATTAAGGTAAAAATCAACAGACAAAACTCTTACGTTTGGAAATTTCAAGTCAATGTTCTAAACAACCAATGGATAAAAGAAAAAATTCTGAAGGAAATTAGAAAATATTTAGAAGTGAATAATAATGAAAATATTTTGTATCAAAAAAGGCCTTAGAAATTGATATCTTTAGGAAAAAAGGCTAAAAATTAATGAGCCAAGCATTCACCTTAAGGAGTTAGAAAAAGACTGGCAAAAATAAACTCAGAGAAAGAAGTAAAAAGGAAATAATAAAACCAAGAAATGACATTTACTGAGTAAAAAACAAAGAAGCTATAGGATCAACAAAACTAAAAACCAAATCTTTAGAAATACTAATAAAATAGACAAACTCATGACAAGAAAGACCAAGAAAAAAAATATAGGCACAGGACTTCCCTGGTAGTCTAGTGGCTAAGACTCCGCGCTCCCAATGCAGAGGGCCTGGGTTCGATCCCTGGTCAGGGAACTAGATCCCACATGCCGCAACTAAAAGATCCCACCTGTCGCAACTAAAACAATCCCGCATGCTGTAACGAAGATCTCTCATGCCGCAACTAAGACCCAATGCAGCCAAATAAATAAATAAATATTTTTAAAAAAATACAGGCACAAATTTTAAATGTTAGAAATGAAAAAGGAGACACAGTTAAAGATTCCTTTAAAAATCACAAAGAATACTATCAAAAATGTTTTGCCAAGACCATTGAAAACTTAAGAAAACATATAATTTCCTAGTAAATGAAAATTTACCAAAATAGATGTAGTAAATCATAGAAAATCAAAATACATTCAAATAAATAATTGCTAATTTAAAATCTGACCAACTCATTAGGATAGCTACTACCAAAAAAACATAAAATAACAATGTTGGCAAGGATGTGGAGAAATTGGTACCCTTGAGCAGTTTGTGGGAAAGTAAAACTGTACAGCTACTGTGAAAAAAAGTTTAGTGTCCTCAAAAAATTAAAAATACAATCACAGTACGATCCAGAAATCTACTTCTGGGTATACATACAAATAATTGAAAGCAAGCATTCAAACAGATATTTGTACATGTCCATGGCAGCATTATTTGCTATAGCCAAATGGTAGAAGCAAACCAAGTGTCTATCAACACATACATGGATAAACAAGATGTGGTATATACATACAATGGAATATTATTCTGCCCTAAAAAGGAAGGAAATTCTGACATATGCTACAACATGGTTGAATCTTATGCTGAGCAAAATAAGCCAGTCACAAAAAAACAAATACTATAGGATTCCATTTGTGTGAGGTGTGTGGGGTAGTCAAATCCTGAGACAGAAGGAATGGTGATTGCCAAGGCCTGTGGGGAGGGAGAATGGGGAGTTATTGTTTAAAGGGTAAAGAGTTTCAGTTTTGTACAATGAAAAGATTTCTGTGGCTGGATGTTGGTAATGGCATACAACGTGAATGTACTTAACGCCACTGAACTGTACACTTAAAAATGGATAGGATGATAAATTTTAACTCGTGTATTTTACCACAAATAAAAAACAGAAAATACTTTTTCAGAAAAAACACATACTAAGAACATATAATTTTATAGACACATTAAACAAAACCTTCAAAGAAAAGATTATTTCTATTTTATGCAACCTATCCCAGGAGTTTAAAAAAAAAAGGAAAAACTTGTTAGCTTATATTATGAAGCTAATATAATCTTGAGAAAGGAAAATCTAACTAAAATACTTGCAAAACAAATTCAACTACATATCTTTTTATTTTTTTCCGTACGCAGGCCTCTCACTGCTGTGGCCTCTTCCGTTGCGGAGCACAGGCTCGGGACACGCAGGCTCAGCGGCCATGGCTCACAGGCCCAGCCGCTCCGTGGCATGTGGGATCTTCCCGGACCGGGGCACAAACCCGCGTCCCCTGCATTGGCAGGTGGACTCTCAACCACTGCGCCACCAGGGAAGCCCCTCAACTACATATCTTTAAATCAAGACCAAATAAGTTTAATAACAGAAAAGTCATTAATGTAATATATCACATTAAAAAAATTAAGGGAGGGAATTCCCTGGTGGTCCAGTGGTTAAGACTCCACGTTTTCACTGCCAAGGGCCCGGGTTTGATCTCTGGTGTGTGACCTAAGATCCCACAAGGCGTGCAGTGTGGCCAAAAAAATAAATAAAATAAAATAAAATATAGGAAAAAGTGACCTTTCCATAAGATCCAGAAAAAAATTTCAATAAAAATTAATACCTACTTATTTTTTTAAGATCTTACAAAACTAGGGAACTTCCTTACCTTGATGAGAGCCATTTATAAAAACTTGTAAATTGTTAAAACTCCAAATCAGAAAATAAACAGGGTAAAAAAAGTCTTAATTTCATTCAGCTTAAAATGCCAAGTTACTGAACTAGTTACCAGCATAAATCTAAGGTCACTCTGTACCCCATGGTTAACACAGATGAAACCCTGGCAAGAGTCAATTGTACATGCTTTAATTCACTTGTTCTACAATGCCAAAAAGCTAAAAAGCCAACTTGAAATTAAGAATACATGCACCTATCTGAGCAAATCTCATCAAAGTGGCCAAAATGGAATCTAGTATTTTGTCTTTTATAATGGCATCAAAGGATATTGCAACAATTTAAAAGAATAAAGAACTAAGGATGTAACTAGCCAAAATACCCAACTTCACCATAATGGTCTTTTATGGTTGCAGATGCATTCATTTATCTAATTTTAATCCTGAACCAAGAAAAAACAAAAAACAAAAAAGGGGCACGGAAGACTCCTGAGCAACAGGGACACATCTCCATTCTTCTATTTCTTTTTTAATTTTTTAAAATGCTTTTGCTTTTATCAAAGTTACCCACACACATAATTTACACAGTCAATAGTTCAAGGAAAGTAGTTTCCTACTGGTTTCCCCACTTCTTTCCTCAATCCAGAGGCAATGATTTTAGCTGGTTATTTTATCTTTTTTTCTCTATACTCTTTAATATATTTTGTGTTGCTACTTCTTCATTTTTCAATTTTAGGATTATATATTGACTTTTCATTGTGAAACATAAGGACTTAAGCTCTACTCCTGGAACCCGGTCCCCCCACCCACCCTTTGTATCTCATGTATTCCCCTATCCTTCCAAATGTAAAGAAAAAAAAGAAGTGTTATCACCTAATTATCCAGGTGACAGGAATATGGGGTTTACTACATTACTTTCTTCTTTTTTTGGTGTAAAATTTTAATATCTAAAAAGAAAATTCAGCAACACTAGTGAAATATGGGAGAAAAGGTAATATATTTTATCTTTGCCTCAAATAATATATATAAATTATCTACAAGGAATGAAATATTAAATTTATATGACTGAAATTTTCACATAATAATATATATATATAAAATTTTTTCACTTTATAAAAATTTCTTCAATGTAATTTTAAACTAGGCCACTTTATTTGTATTTTTATTTTATATTGGAGTATAGTTGATTAACAATGTTGTGTTAATTTCAGGTGTACAGCAAAGTGATTCATTTATACATATACATGTATCTGTTCTTTTAAAAATTCTTTATGCTAAGATACTTTATAATCTAAAAAAAAATTTTTTGAGAGACAGGACCAAACTACCGGACTGTGAGAATTCTGCTTTATAGCTTTGTGATTTTCCTAACACAACAGATGTGCCTACTCTGCCAACTGCAAAAGAAGCCAAAGTGACAGAATAATTATTACTAAAACTCATTAAGTTTGATCAGAGTTAGGTGTTCCCTGCTCCTCTATGAATATCTACTTTGGAACTAAAACACTGGCCACTGAATTTCAGATAAAGAACCTAATAAAGTCTTAATTAAAGTAAAAGCATTTATAATCACTTATTTATTAAGGAAAATTAGAAGAATTATCTAAATTAGGCATGTAAAATACTAAATTTGTCATCTATCCTCATTAGGGCAGCAATGTTCCCTCTCATAAACTATCAATAAATCTTTCATTTCCTTTACCCCTCCCACATGAAATCGTCATACTATGGATTTCAAGATTATGCAGGCATAAAATTTCTATATAAAGAAATACATATTATAAAATTTTTACAGCATATTCAAGTAGAAGCAGCTTGAGCTGTGTAAGTTTGTCTCACTGTAACCCTGTTTCAGATCTTCCATCATCCAACTGAAAGACAGCAGCTGAGACATGGTGATCACATTTGCTCTGATCTTTTAACATCGCCCATGGACACAATTCTGCAGCTCCTTGTAATTGACACTGAAGAGCCAGATGGGAAAGTATCAGCCTATACTCTGTGAATGTATAGAACTAGCCACGGTTCTAGTCATTCCTAGCTACCATGATCTGGATTAAGAGTTTAGGGAGTTTAAGAGTTGTCTTTTATAAAACAATAGCGTTTAGATATGTAATTAACTTCTTAAAGACAATGGATACCTGTTGCAAATAACTGCCAAAAACATATTATAGGGACCTCCCTGGTGGTGCAGTGGTTAGAAATCCACCTGCCAATGTAGGGGACACGGGCTCCAGCCCTGGTCCGGGAAGATCCCACATGCCGTGCAGCAACTAAGCCCGTGTGCCACAACTACTGAGCCTGCGCTCTAGAACCAGCAAGCCACAACTACTGAGCCCAGGTGTCACAACTACTGAAGCCCGCATGCCTAGAGCCCATGCTCCACAGAGAAGCCACCGCAATGAGAAGCCCACACACTGCAACGAATAATAACGCCCGCTCACCGCAACTAGAGAAAACCATGCGCAGCAACAAAGACCCAACACAGCCAGAAATGAATAAATAAATAAATAATTTATATTAAAAAAAGTATAACCTTTAACACTTAACATATCATCTAGAAAACTCCATTCTAAACCTCAAATAAGCAGATGCCAAAAGGAAAAAATAATCTTAGTTTAAGTAAACTATGAAATTTAGGCAACCACCATGATGCAAAAGAAAAGTAGCATGTGTTACAGTATACACGCACCAAGGACTCACGCAGGAAAATATGGTTGAAATGGCCTTTCACATTTGTACAGGTTAATAGTATTTTGAGAGCTAAGAGTCACAGAATGAAATTTTATCCAAAACTGAATAGTTTAAGTTTCTAAACTGCAGTTGTTACCTATTTTAAAATGCATTTTATAATAGAGCAACTGTTTAAAAGCAAAGATCAATGGGAGAAAAACAGACAGTGATTATTAGCAGTGAAAGCACAACACGTAACATTAGAAGAAGCATGAGAAACAGGTATCACTGGAGTAGTATTTCAAAATTTTTAATGTGATTATCCATTTTACCTTTCTTAGCACATGGCCTTTGCCCATTTCAACCCAGCTAGACAGGTGATTAGAATTTGTTCCAAAATAAATAAAAGAAAAAAAGCACCTTATAATCAACTTTAGATATGCAGAACAGATATATGCAGTGAGACAAGAGTTTTATAAGCCAAGCTAATATCCTGAGATTTAATAAATTTATTTACTTTGCCCTTTAGCATGTTAATAATCAAGCCTGGAGGATTCCTATAGCATTTACTTCAAAGTATGGAGAAAGTTCCCTTTTGCAACCTTAAGGCTTAGTTACTTGGTTAGAATAAGGAGGAAAGAGAGGTTAAAGTAAATTTTACTTCTTTCTAGCCAAAAAAAGTTTGGAGATGAAAGGAGGAAAAAAAAGTGTGTCCCAAGGGAGATAGGTGTGTTAGCTAAATCAGAGTAATGACAAAAGTATTATTTTGATTCTCAAAAGAAACTGTCTCTCTAGGTGTTCCTGGCACCAAAATAGGGTATGTTCCATTAATATGGCCGTGCTGTGTGGTTTACCTTTCCCCAAATGCCCTTAGTTCTTATGTGACAGAAGCCAGTAGGATGCCAGGGGCCAGAATGGAGATTATGGTAAAGTCTCAGAGATATGAAAACAGAGAGAACTGAGGGGGGGCCTGATCAGGAGGAGGTAAATAAATGGCTGATGCTCCACTGAAACACTGTCCAAGTGGAAAGAATAGATCAAGAGTTCACTAGCCACCCTTCCAGATTGGTGGCCCTGAGTAAACTAAGTGAACAGGTAAACAAGCAACTCACACTGGAAATCAGAAAAGACAGAAGATATGATGTAGTAAGATCCCAACTTTTCCTCCTAACATGGGGTTACGTATGACATACTCTTACTTCGATACGCAAAGATGCCATCTTAAGGAAATAAGCAAGAGGATGGGGACCAAGGATTGTTATAAAAGAGGCTGGGTACTAACTATGGAAACTAAGTAAATTACCGGATCAAACTAAGGTTTAAGATAAACTGGTTGCCTACTTAAAATTTCTTCCTTAAAAAAAAAAAATTTCATCCTTGAACCAACGGAGAAGACTAAATCAGCTATAGACAGATAGCTACATATTCTCTGCAAATCCCAGGTACAATGTGAGTGAATTTACCACCATAAGAATTCCAAAAGTGAGAAGAAATATATACATTAACAATCAGCTATATGTGTGTGTGAATTATATACACACAACTATAAAAATTTTCCCATCCTATTAAATAGGAAATGAAGGCAATGGAAACTATGTCCTATAAGAAAGGGTAAGATGTTTTTACATCATTTCTCAAACTAACATAAAATGTACTGATTGAAGTACTGGGGGGAAATGAAGATCCATTCTAAATGAGTTCTAGTTTTTTAATTTGACTTGATTTTCTGTTGAAAGGCAAAGAAGATATTTTCCTAACATGATTATAAAAAGAGAGTAAATACTTGTGCTTCTACAAACGTAATAACCAAGGTAAAAAGAAAATGAATCTATTAGGAATTACGGAGTTATCTGTTATTTCTCAGACTGCCATCAGTTCTGGGAGACATCTACTACCTCTTTTTTTTTTTTAATTAATTTATTTATTTTTGGCTGCGTTGGGTCTTCGTTGCTGTGTGTGGGCTTTCTGTAGTTGCGGTGAGTGGGGGCTACTCTCCCTTGTGGTGCGCGGGCTTCTCCTTGCGGTGGCTTCTCTTGTTGAGGAGCACGGGCTCTAGGCACGCGGGCTTCAGTAGTTGTGGCACAAGGGCTTCAGTAGTTGTGGCTTGTGAGCTCTAGAGCGCAGGCTCAGTAGTTGTGGCGCACGGGCTTAGTTGCTCCACGGCAAGTGGGATCTTCCTGGACCAGAGCTCGAACCTGTGTCCCCTGTATTGGCAGGTGGATTCTTAACCACTGCGCCACCAGGGAAGCCCTTTACTACTTCTTCCACATCAATGCCAGGCACACTCTAGCCAAAGAGATTGGCTTATATCCCATTAAATACAGTGATATTTTTATATTTTTACTAATTAAAATTTTCATTTTTTCCTTCAATCACCTAATTAGCATAATTTTCCAAGCAGAAATACTAATTTTGGATTTGTAAAATCACACTTGGTTGTAAACATTCAATACATTATAACTTAAGATTCTTCATAAAAGTTGTTTTCATACTTTCCATGAATTAAATGAAAATAAACTATTATTTTCTCTATATTTAAATATACGGTTGACAAACAGGTATAATTTATATGCTTTTTGAGCCAAGAAGTCTCACAAACACAGAAATGGATAAATTAAAAAAATTTTTTTAAACCTTTTTAATTTCATTTTCTATATGGAATTAAATGTACTTTATGCAAGTCCTACAAAAATCACTATCAGCTTCCTCAGAGAGTGTGAAAACAGGATCACAAAAGAAATCAGAGTTTTAATTAAAACCAATACTTTACTATTTCTCTAGTAATGAGCTGAAAAATTAAATTTTGGAATGTATTTAAACTAGCACCAGTTTCTTTTGACCTTTAAAAATCACGTACTTTTATCGTTTGCATTCTAAGATGGTGAAAGAGAAAAAAAATCAAACGTAACAGCTCTTTGGGTGAAGTCTCAAGAAACATAAGAAAAATTTCCTGGTCAAATTACAATAAAAACACAAAACATTAAACCTTTCTTGCTGGGCAGCTACCTATTATGTTTAACAGGCTTGAAACAAAATGTGTCAGAGATCAAGAGTAAGTTATCTGATATGTCAAGTGCATAAGGTCAAAGGTCCAATTTTATTAGGTCAGAGGTGGTATAAATAAAATCTTATATGTCAAAGAAGAAGGGTCACAGATAAAGTGTATCTAATATAAAGACATCACAGATGACAAGTAATAACTTTAAGTAGAACGCGTATGTTTACTATAGATACCTTTGCTGATTAAAAATGACGTGTGTGTGTAAATATAAAATTGCCTTTCTGTATCACACAACTACATTGCACACTTGTTTTCAGGAAAAATGGGCTATAACCAAGAATAACTACATGAATTGAGAACTTAAAGAAAATTTAATACTTTTATACTGAAACAGTACACAAAATGAATACTCAATCAAATCTCAAACCACAACAGCTAAACATCAAACTATGCTTTAGTAGCTAAAAAAGTTAGATAATATTACACATTTTTCTTCCAAAGTACATGAATTAAATATTCTTTCCTTCTCTACTTCTCTCATTGAGATAAAAACACATAAAATTTAGATTCCAGTTTACATAATAGCAGTGTTCCACAAAAATTTAAAATATTTTTTTGTAAACTGAATAATATATTTAGTTTTTTTTATTAAGAGAACTTAGTTACAAACAATTTTTATAAGTGGAAGAATTTCCTTTATAATGGGAATAATTAAATTCTAATTAATGAACCAATTGAGAATTTTTTTTCTTAGTGGAACACACATACACCTGACTCTAGCTCTAAACAGTAAACTTAAGTAGAGAATGGGGATAATCACATGAATGATTCAAGTAAAAAAAAAAAAAATTCCATATTACTCTCTCTTAAAATACCCATATGATTTGATTAAAAGCCAAAAATATTATTTCAGGTAAACTAAATAGATGATTAGTTCCATTTTTTATTTCACCTTTATTAATGGTACCTAAACTGTATAACCTTTCAGTTCAACTCAACTAAATGAGTTCTTATTAAATACCATACTATGTGTCAAGCATTATGTCAAACAATGGATATTACATAAATTAAATATTTAAAGACTTCCAATTTCAGCCACGGTGACTGGCTTATACTGGACTAATCTTCCAACTCCAGAAGTTGCACAAAATATACAAAACATCTATTTAAAGGCATTAAAGAACAGCCAACACAGCCAGAACTTAAGAGACCATGATCCCTAAAAGGAGGGAAGCACATGAGGCGAGCTCCACATTCACTCTGGATTTTTCCCTAAGGGCTCATGCCAATTTTTGGCAAGAGAGAGCAGTGCAAGGTGAAAGTGGCAGTCTTACTAAGCTGAGGAGACAGAATTTGGTTTAGAGCTGTCAAAATAGTTGGAACTTGAGGGGCAAAAATCCTTAAAAGGAGGAATCATAAAGAAGTGAGCCAAATTAACCATGTGCAATTTCCCCTCAAACACTGGTCATATCCAGAAACTTAGGAGAAAACAGCAGCTTTGTTCCTCCTACCTAGGTAAGATTTATTAAGAACCATCCACAGAATTACCCCTGCTTCCAGACAGCATCCATTCCAGAGCAAAGTCCCACGTCCTTGAACACTCCCCGCCACCTCCAGGTCACCTAGCAAAGACCCAAATCCTATAGTAAGTCCTTTCTAACACGTTATTGAGAAACTATAACTTCCCATAGTGTGCATTTTCCCTTCTTTTAACAAGTCAATAAACCTAATTTTATTCTACTGTAGATGTGTTCCTGATAGTCTTTGCCTGGAGAGCACTGACAAAAACCCAAGAAAAAGAATGAACTATAGCTTCATATAAACATTAGGGATCAATCTCACAGACTTAAGGATGAATGAAAGAAGCCAGGTACAAAAAGTACATACTGTATGATATCATTTATATGAAGTTCAAGAACAGGCAAGACTAATTGATTGTGCTAGTAGTCAGAGAACAGCTACCTTCTGGGGGCACGACTGAGATGGGGCATGAGGGAGCCTTCTGGGGTTCAAGAAATGAGTTATGTGCCGATATGAGTGGAACAAATGTAAAAATTCATCAAGCTATATACTTTAAATTTGTGTATTCTATTAATATATGCTCTACTTCAAAAAAGAGTTAAACACACATGTGCACCTACACACAAGTACTGCCCTCAAAGAACCACAATAACTTTTCCTGGACATCTTAAAAGATGCTTGACAAACATGAATTTCTCATCTTTGGGTATGTTTAGAAATTTTCTATTAAAAACAGAACCAACAAATTCAGAGATTAGTAATATCATACATATCTCAATAACAGTCGAATGAAAAACATTTATAAAACTACTTATACAAATCTAAATTCCATGTAAATAGCAATTATAGGTAGATAAATAATGCATTTCCAAAAATTTCTAAGTATTGTACTGATATGAAATTATCAATTTATATGATTTTTATATTGTTAACTGTTTTCCAAGAAACACAGAACATCACTAAATAAAATTATTAAAAAATTTAATTAATATTTTTAAATTATTAAAATATCAAAATACCATAAACCTTTTTTTGCACTGAAATTATATAAACAGTATTAAATTCTTATTTCTATGTTTCTTTTAATATATATACTAAAATAAGGACATTTGTATACTATATTGTAGTAATTATTAAATATTAAATATAGTTTTAAATAATCACAGAAATATATATGAACATGGATTTCTTCATAATATAAAAGAACATAGAAGGTACTCAATAAATGAACAAAATTAAAGCGTACCACTTCCTCATCTGAAAGTTCACGCCCTTGGATGCTGCTATTTTCTCTCACAGCTTGCTGGTGTTTTTTTCCTTTAATGTGGCTAAAAAGATATACCTCTGAAGAGATCTAAAAGCATAAAATCAAAGCAATGTAATGAACATATAATTATACCTTACTTTAAATATTACACATTCTATCCAGTATACTATACGCAAGTTGCGATCACTCTAGCATTTACATATTAGTCTTAAAAATATTTTCTTTAGAATACAATTCTGAGAATCCTCTAGAACAGGGGTGCCCAACCCTGGGTTCGCGGACCGTTACTGGACCTCTTAGGAACTGGGCCGCAGAGCAGGAGGTGAAAGGTGGCAGGTGAGCAGCCAGCGAGCGAGCAGCTTCACCTGCCAATCCCTGTCGCTTCCGTTACCACCTGAACCATCCCCCCTTCCCCGTGGAAAAACTGTCTTCCATGAAATCTGGTCCCTGGTGCCAAAAAGGTTGGGGACCTCTGATCCAGAAGACACATGGTCAAAAAGGCATGTCATCAAAGCCAACCTTAGCAGAATATCATTTCTTCTAAGTATCAAGGTTCAAGTTTCAGCACTGAAAATGTTCATTTTCTTCTGTGGTCATAATACCCAAAAATATTGACTTGGGCTATCATTAAGCAGGTATACATCCATTTTAGCAGCAACTGCATGCTTTGGTTCTTTGCACTGCTACTCCTAACTGCTGATACTATTTTTGTACTACTTACTTTGCATAAAAATCATGAAAGAAATCCACGGTAGTCAGCAGATGCCTTAGTATGACTTTTAAAAGATTGGGAGAATATATTTCCATAGTTTAATAAACTTTAGTAAATAAATTATAACGTATCGTAACAATACTGATACTGACAACCTACCGGGACACTGCAGAGAGAACACTGCTTCTTTCTTTCATAAGGGGTCAATTTGGGGGCATAATCAGTATTTGCATGTCGTCCACTGCTTAACTCAGCAGCTTTTTCTTTTCTTTGCTCAATCTGTTCCATATGCCTTCTAATGCTTTCATCATGCTGTAAATGAAGTCGAAGTGTGAGAATACAGAAATTTATTCAAGTTATACTGAGAACTTAAAAAAGTAATATTTCCATTAAACTTTCTAATATAACAAAATGTCTTAATTCAGTATTAACTTGGACACTGAGGACAAGAATCTACATAAAGCCCTTTAATATCTCCTACATGCACAGTAACATTTCCTAAAGTGTACTACATGGAATTACACTGTGGGTTATTAATAAGTATTGATATTTTGTGGAAGAGGTTCTATGGTCAAATAAACTTGGAAAATATTAAGTGAAAGCTACTTACCTACTCCAGCTTGTCACTGTGCATTATGACTCAATAAACCTAGCTTACACTAAGCAACATTTTACACACTTATTTGACAACATACTTTTGAGAAGCACTTCCCGGAACACACTATGGGAAATGTTGCCCCACAGGTAAAGACCAAGCTCATCCTCACAGCAGACAAGGACCATCATGACACAGACCTTTACCCACATCGACTCCAGTGACTTCCCAGAAAACAAAAAATAAACCAACTAAAAAACACTATTTCAGACTTCTGACTTTGTGCTCATATCATTTCATATGGCTGGATGCCATCCCACCCATCTACCTATTCAATTCGTCTTTCTTTCAAGATTCAGCTCACAAATTATTCTCTAAAATTATTTCCCTGACTTCTGAAATCCTTCATGTTAGCTTAGTATCCTCCTCTGTACTTTCATAGCACTCCATAGCACTCTATCCATATGGAAATTATCTGCTTAGCATCTGAATCTCACACTAGATTGAGTTCTTGAAACTGAGAACCATGTCTTACTCATTTCTGTATCCCCATGCCTAGCACAAGACTCAATAAATATTTGCTGCATTAAATTTAAATACATGATAAAGTTCTAGAGCTATACAAATAGTAAAATAGGGTTCTCTACTCCCTGGAATTTACTACCCCTGTGAAAACCCAACATGTAAATACTTGTGACACAATGTAAAATATTCATACTGCTAGAAACTACTAATGGTAAAGATTTTCTAGAAAATATCAGCTTATCATAATCTCCCAAGCAACAACTGTGCAATTCATAAACATTGAAATAATCTTTTAGTTTATTTCTAAATAATTAAAAGTCTATGAATATAAGAAAGCTAGTAGTAATGTCTTCAAGTCATTAACAAATTAATTACTAAAATCAAGAAATGCTAAAATTCCTTTACATTTTTTCTGTCAATTGCTTTATCTTACTAAAATAATTTCAGTTTTCAGATAGTTGAGTTGGAACTGATCATAGCCAAAACCATATAAATCTTATTCTCCAAATACTGATATTAGGAATACAAATTAATTCAGGTTTTTTAAAAGAAATATGACTAATTCTTTTCTTTTTTAAATAAATTTATTTATTTTATTGATTTATTTTTGGCTGCATTGGGTCTTTGTTGCTGCACGTGGTCTTTCTCTAGTTGTGGCGAGTGGGGGCTACTCTTTGTTGCAGTGCGTGTGCTTCTCATTGCAGTGGCTTCTCTTGTTGCAGAGCACAGGCTCCAGGTGCACGGGCTTCAGTAGTTGTGGCTCCCGGGCTCTAAAGAGCAGGCTTAGTAGTTGTGGCGCACGGGCTTAGTTGCCCCATGGCATGTGGGATCTTCCCGGACCAGGGCTTGAACCCATGTCCCCTACATTGGCAGGTGGATTCTTAACCACTGTGCCACCAGGGAAGACCTAATTCAGTTTTTATACAATTAATTAAATCGATAAAATTTTAATCTCATGCTACATTAAAATAGCTCTAAAATTTCAAATTAAAATATATAATATTCCTACCTTGAGCTGAATTTTTTTCTGTAGCTCTTCCATAGCTTCTTGTTGAGCAGCTGTGAGTGCTGCCAATCGTTCTTCCCTGTCTCTATAAGAAGATATTTAAAAATTATAAACTCAACTGCTTGGAGTAACAAATTTCATTAGGTTAAAAAAATACAATTAGGACACATAGGCTTATATATTCTAGAGAGTTTTTTATTTTTTTCTGAATGCCTATTAAGTCTCAGATATATTATTGCTCATTAAACATTAGGGAAGCAACAGACATTATTATTTATAAAAGTAGGTTTCTGGACCCAAGAATGGGTTTAAATACTAGCTCTGGGCTGTCATTTAAATATGGCATATTGAAAATATATATTTATCTCATTTCCCTTCCAAAAACCTATAAAACAGTATGAAAGGAATAGAAAAGGCAAAAATTCACAAAGACAAAGAGAATACGAGAGGAACCAATCACAAACAAATTATGAGACATACAAAGAAGTATGACCATGTTTAAGAAAAATGCAGTCAAATGAAACTCTCTGAATGAGGCCGTATGCTGGATTTATTTGGTTTTATAAATACGTTATAAGAATTAAAAGAAAGTATGCCAACCTAAGGAAAAATATCGTGACAATGATTCAACAGATAGAGAATCTCAACAGAGAAAGAGAAATCATTTTTTAAGAACTTTCCAACAAAAGGAACTAGGAGTCCTTAAACAAATGGCTTTCTAGGGATGGAGCAGGGAAAATATAAGATGAATTTGAAGCATCTTGCAGTGCCAGGAAGTAAGGAAGTACTCAAAAAAACGAAATGATGAAGTATGTCAAAGGCAAGCAGGGGTCAAATGATAAAGCTTCCAATGTCCAAAGGTGAAACAATTTGAGCAACAAAATAAATACCATAATACTGGTTTGTAACCCATAATATAATACAAATATAAACGAGTCCCCGTTGACATAACAAAGGAATTTAATAAATAAATGGAAGAACAAATATCCTGTACAGAAGAACTGCAAATAATTTATGTATGAATTCGTGTCTCAAGGAGGTAGAGAATAACTCCCCATCTCTTCAGCATAGGCTTGCTTCCAAGGAGGACAGCATAGGGAAATTTTTGAACTATACAGTGGAGAAATCTGACAAATACTACCTTAGCCAGGTGATCAAGGTTAACAAAATCAGTGATAAGTCAAGGTGACAGTATGAACCTTAGACATTTTAAAAATGGTAATTCACATTCACCCCTGTGCTCTTCCTTCTAAAACCCATAACCTCAGTCTAACCATGAGAAAAACATCAGACAAATCTTAAGAGAGGAAAAGTCTACAAAATACCTAACCACTACTCAGAACTGTCAAGGTCATCAAAACCATGGAAAGTCTGAGAAACTGTTACAACTCAGAAGAACCTGAAGAGAAATGACAATTAAATATCTGAAGAAATAGTGGCCACTTTCCAAATTTTATGAAAAGTATTAATGTACAGAGTAGGATAATCATGAAGAGAACCAACCTACTGGTGAAAAACAAGTCAAAAAGAAAATTTTGAAAACAGGAAAAAAAACCCAACAACTCACCAAATACAGAGGAAAAACAGTATGATTAATGGCCGACTTTTTGTGAGAAACAACAAAAGTTGTTTTGAAGATTCAAAGTACTGAAAGAAAAACCAAGAATTCTATATCCATCAAAACTACCATTCAAAAGGAAGCCAAAATAAAAATATTCCCAGATAAGCAAACACCAAGGTAATTCAATGAAAGCAAACCTGCCTTACAAAAAATACTGAAGGAAGTCCATCTAGCTAAAAAGAAATGCCAAAGGGTAACTTGAATCCACAGAAAGAAATGAAATACACAGGAAATGATAAATATGTGGATAAATATAAAGGAATCTACAAATACATTTTCTCTATTATTCTAATTCCTTTGAAAAATGTGGGACTGCATTTAAAAAATCGTTAACACTGTATTGTTGAGTTTATGACATACATAGATGTAATAAATATATGACAATACAGGAAGAAAAAGACATAGTGCTATATTGGAACAAAGTTGTTCTATTTTACCAAAATTAAGTTAATTTTAACGTGAATTAGTTTGTGATAAGTCAAGATGAATACTGTAATAAAGAAAGCAAACACTAAGCAAATAACTAAAGTAATACAGTTTTTAAAATCAAGAGAAAAATTTAAATGATGCCCTAAAAAGTACTGGTTGAGGGACTTCCCTGGTGGCACAGTGGTTAAGAATCCGCCTGCCAATGCAGGGGACACACGTTTGAGCCCTGGTCTGAGAAGATCCCACATGCCGCGGAGCAACTAAGCCTGTGCGCCACAACTACCAAAGCCTGGGCGTCTACAGCCCGGGCTCCGCAACAAGAGAAGCCACTGCAATGAGAAGGCCAGGCGCCGCAACGAAGAGTGGCCTCTGCTGGTGGCAACTAGAGAAAGCCCTCGCGCAGCAATGAAGACCCAACACAGCCAAAACTAAATAAATCAATAATTTTTAAAATGTACTGGTTTAACAAAAAAGAAGACAGTAAAGGAGAAAAATAACTTGAGACATACAGAAAACAAATATCAAAATGGCAGACATTAATTCAGTCATATCAATAAATTACATTAAATAAGAATGGACTAAACAATCAAAAGGCAGAAAATAGAAGGCCAGATATAAAAAGAAACCTCAACTGTATATAAGTGACACACTTTAGATACAAAGACACAAAAAAAATGTTTCCCTTTAGACAGAAAAAGGCATATCATGTAAACAACATGGCAATATTTAAAACAGAAAAAAAATTGACTTTAAGACAAGAAATATTTTTTTAAAAACCCAACAAGGGATATTTTATAATGACAAAAGGGTCAATACTCAAGAAGTTATAATAAATATAAATTGCATGCCTTTAATACTAAGGCACCAAAATACATGAAGCAAAAAACTGTCAAAACTGAAAAGAGAAATAGACAATTCAACAATTATTTTTGGAGATTTCAATAACTCTATCTCAAGAATTAATACAACTAGACAGAAAATCAGTAAGTATACAGAAGACTAAACACTGTCAACTAACTTTATTTAACTGACATTTAGAGAACACTCCATCCAAAACAGCAGAATACATGTATTTTCCAAGAGCACACAGAACATTCTCTAGGATAGTCTACATTCAAGACCATAAAGTAATAAGTTCAATAAATTTAAAAGGACTGAAATCATACAGAAAACATTCTTCAACCACAAAATATTTAATTAGAAAACAGAAAAACGGGAGACATTCCAAATATTTGGAAACTAAATAACATGTTTCTGAATAACTCAGGAATTAGAAAATCATAAGAAATATTAGGAAAAATCTTAAATTGAATGAAAATAAAAATACAATGTATCAAAACTGATGAGATGAAATTAAAGAAGTGCTAAGAAGAAAACTGGTAATTCAAATGCTTATATTAGAAATGCAGAAATATCTAAAATTAGTCAACTAAGTTTTCACTTTATAAAAGTAGGAAAAGCAAAGCTAATCAAATCCAAAATAAGCAGAAGGAAAGAAATGATAAATATCAAAGTGGAAATCAATGTAACAGAAAACAGAAACATAATGTAGAAATTCAAAGAAATCAAAAGCTGGTTTTTTGGAAAGATCAACAAAATGTACAAACCTTTAGCTAGACTACCAAGAAAACGAGAGACAGAAAGACAGAGACAGAGAGGAGAGACATAAATTAGCACATAAGGAATGAAAGAGGAACATCACTATAAATCATGTTAAAATTAAAATCCTTATAAGGAGCTATTAACAACTTTATAAAAATACACAACTTAGATGAAAAGGACAAATTCCTAGAAAAACACAAATTACCAAAGCTGACTCAATAAGAAACAGAAAAATCTCAATAGATTGATAACATGCTAAGAAAAATTTATTTGGTAATTTAAAGTCTTCCCCAAAAGATAACTCCAAGCCCAGATGGCTTCACTAGTATATTGAACATTTAGCAAGAAAAAGTAACAATCCTACACAAAAAGTTTCTGTAAATAGTGGAGGAAAAAACACTTCCCATCACATTCTCTGAGGCTAGGATTGCCATGACATGAAAGCCAGACAAAGACATCACAAGAAAATTACACACCAATATCCCTTATGAATATATCCTTAACAAGAATTCGACAACACATAAAAATGATTTTACACTATGACCAAGTGGGAATTAACCCAGGAATGTAAAGTTGGTTTAATATCCAAAAATTAAATAATGTAATAAACCATATTAATAAAAAATGAAAGCTACATGATCATCTCAGTGAATGCCCCCAAAGAAGCATTTATTTAACCAAATTCAAAGTACATGTGTGCTAAAAACTCTCAATAAACTAGAAATAGAAGAGAACTTCTTCAACCTGATAATGAGGATTTATGAGAAACCTACAACTACATCATATGTAATAGCAAAAGACTGAATGTTTTCCCCCTAAGATCAAGAACAAAATAAGGATATACAATGTCACAACTTCTATTAATGTTATATTGTAGGATCTAGTCAGTGCAATAAGGCAAGAAAAAGAAATTAAAGACATCTGTATTAGAAATCAAGAAGTAAAACAATCTCAATTTGCAGAGGACATGAGCCTTTATGTAAAATATCCTAAGGAACAACAACAGCAAAAAAGAAAACACTAATAGGAAAATACTCATAGGCAAGTTGCACAAGATAATAAAAAATTATAAAATAAAAAATATAAAAAATTGATTGTATTTCTGCATACTAGCAAAAATACTAACAAAAATGAAATAAAATAACTCCATTCACTATGGCTTCAAAAAGAGTACTTAAGAATAAATTTAAGAAAAGAAATGCAAGACCTATTTTCTAAAAACTAAAAAATACTGTTGAGAGAAATTAAAGCAGAGACACATACCATATTCATGGATCATATACAATATTGTAAAGGTGGCAATTATTCCCACAACGATTTATAGACTCAAGGCATTACTATAAAAATGCTTGCAAGCTTTTTTTTTTTAGAAACTGGCAAGCCTACCCTAAAAAATTATTTGGAAAGCAATTTTGAAAGAGAACAACAACATTAGAGAACCTACATTAATTGATTTCAAAACTTGCTATAAAGCTACAGTAGTTAAAACAGTGTGTTGCTGGAGTAAGAATAGACATGTAGATATCAAAAGAACAGGACAGAGTCCAGAAATAAACCCTTACATCTATGATTAATTGACCGTGAACAGGCAGCAAGAATAGTGTCTTAAAATCTACCCTCTTCAACAAATGGGGCTGTGATAAATGGATATTTATATGCAAATAAATAAATTTATATTTTTGATTCATACCATACATAAATGGTATCTTAAAAGGAATTAAAACCTAAATGTGTGTCAAACTGAAAAACTATAACATTTTGAAGAATATCTTATGACACAGGGCATAAAAGGATTTCACAAACAAGATCAAAAAGCACAAATCAATTTGGCCAATTAAATGCTTTTTCCTGGGTCTTTGAATCTTAAGTAAGTGATTTTAAAATGCAGGGATGGCTGAATGTCATTTAACATAATCAGGGCGACAACATGTTGACCAGACCATTTCCATCAAAAGACCACTACCGTGGCTCCTGGGACCTAGTCTCTGATACTTGACCATGTCCCAGCCTGGTCATCTAACGACCTATCACTTTCGCTTCCAATATTTTACTTAAAATTTACTTTGCTTAAGTTAGCCAGGATCAAATTCTATTTCTTACAACTGAAAATATCTTGAAATATCAAGTTTCCCATCCAACAGAAATTTTCAAAAGTTTTCCATTTTGAGTAGGATGTCTTAATTCCTGGAAATCAAAATTCAGTATAGGGCTTCACTGGTGGCGCAGTGGTTGAGAGTCCACCTGCCAATGCAGGGGACACGGGTTCATGCCCCGGTCTGGGAAGATCCCACATGCCACGGAGCGGCTGGGCCTGTGAGCCATGGCCACTGATCCTGTGTGTCCAGAGCCTGTGGTCCACAATGGGAGAGGCCACAACAGTGAGAGGCCCACATACCACAAAAAAAAAAAAAAAAAAAAATTCAGTATAACATTTCTGTATATGTAACACTTTCTAAAAATTCTACATGATGGCAAATAGCTTCAAGACTTGATTTGAATATGCACTCACTGCAAATGTTCATCAGGATCAAAATCAAGATAGCAAATGAAGTACCTAGCTCTTTCCCGGGCAGCATCTTCCCGGGCTTTTTCCTTTTCTTGCCTCTGTTGCTCAATTCGGGCTTCTTGTTCTTTCCTCTTCATTAACAATTCTTCTACACGGGCCTGCCGTTCTGCTTCTAGAGCTCTCTTACGTTCCTAACGTCAGAAATATTTTAAAAGATGTTAGAATTATGTGTAAGATGAAAATGATTAAAGGTGACACAGCTTTGACATATACTTATATATTCAAGCCAAATAGATCCCTGGCTTGTCATTAGGTATGCTTCTCAGAATTTAAATAAAATCAAATACCAATACTATCTGGTTTTCATATGTCATTTACCAGTGTTACAAATAATTAGAAGAATAAATGCTGGGCTTCCCTGGTGGTGCAGTGGTTAAGAATCCTCCTGCCAATGCAGGGGACATGGGTTCGAGGCCTAGTCCGGGAAGATCCCACATGCCACGGAGCAACTAAGCCCATGCGCCACAACTACTGAGCCTGCGCTCTAGAGCCCGGAGCCACAACTACTGAGCCAGCATGCTGCAACTATTGACGCCCACACGCCTAGAGCCCACGCTCTGCAACAAGAGAAGCCACCGCAATGAGAAGCCTGAGCACCACAACAAAGAGTAGCCCCCACTCGCCACAACTAGAGAAAGCTCGCACACAGCAATGAAGACCCAACACAGCTAAAAATAAGTAAATTTATAAAAAAAAGAATAAATGCTATTTTAAGCAGATACTATCTTATTAGAACCTGATACATATTTTATGGTTAATCACTTCTAAAGCCTTGTGTTTGGACATGGTTATAGAAATAACAGAACATGATGAAGAAAGCATAATTAACAGATTTTATTTCTGAATTAAGCTTCCATATAGGAATTAAGTGAAGAAAAGCTTGTGACAGGGAGAAAGAGACATTATAACATAGCATAGTGGGTAAGAGAGTGGACACTGTACTAGATTCCCTGATTTTGTTTCCTGATTACATTATTTACCAGCTGGGTGACCCGGGTCTAGTTATATTATATATGTGACTTAGTATTCTGGAAGACAAATAACAATAGTGCTTATTTCTTAGGATATTGTGAAGAACACATGAGATAATACATGAAAGGCACTTACATAGGGGTTGGCATATACTAAATTCTCAATAATTATCATCATCATCATCATTAATGGAGAAGATACTTCATTAAAATACTGTGATATACTTCCTGTGTATTTTTGCCTGCTAGGAGTACTTAGCTAATTTTCACCATATTACTAGATGTATTGATATATTTCTTTCAATTCATCCCCATCCCCTAGGGAGCTCACACAACATCTCCCAGGTCCCTACTCTTTATGATAAATGGAACACACTACACTGATCTAGGCTCTAGTAACCACTACTTACATAGCCTTGGGCAAGTCATTTTACCTTAAAGAGACCCAGTTTGCTGTGAGATCTAAATTATTAACAAGTAACTTTATAATATTCATTATAAATCTATATGCTCACAAATAAAAAGCATAAACCTACAGCAAATGAACTGTAAAGATATCTAACTCTCAACCCTTCTGAAACCTCTCAGACTCCCATGTACTTTGTTTCACAGTCAATGATGTGTTTATGGCAGCCTAAGAAAGGATTTTGCAACCCCGTGCTTTACGCCTACAAATCAGAAGATTAGGGCAAGAGGACAAGGCAGAATATCTAAGAAAACTGGGCTTAAAACTAATCCATCAATAATTTATATAGCAAAAAAGGGAAATTGAGAATATATGACGGCAGCATTAACTTAGTATTTCACTTACAAAAAACAAGAATCACAATTGCCTTTAACAATTTAACACTGATGTGAATGTTAAGTAAAAGTAAAGCAGAATAAAAGTAAAGCAGATGGAGGGCCTCTGAATTCTTTATTAAGTCAGTATCTTACTATTATTGTATTTACAGAATGTTTGGCATTATCTCCTTGCACATATAGTAATGACTACATATTTAAAAAATTTTTAAATTTTATATATATATTACCAATGAATTTTTCTAGTATCAGTTATCTCAATTAAACTTATGTACATACATTTTAAATTTTTCACTGAAAATTAAATCCATAGGAAATTTCTACATTTTTAAAGATAAAAATAAGTCTGAGTAGTCAAAAAAAATTTTAAGTGTTAGTGAATTCAGAAGATTCCTTACTACTTTCAGAAAATAACTGCTTTCCTTTATGCCTTAATAAATGTTCCAAATTATAAAATAAGAGTCATCATTTTTAAATACAAGATAACTGTTATATTTCAAATCTTCAAATCTGCAAAATAAATGCAGAAAAAGTAACTAAAGATGTCTACTCAAAAATATACAATATTACTCATATATTTCCCCCCAAAATCCAGTTAAGAAGTTACCTCTTCCACTGAACTTTCCCTGACATTCCCCTCCCAACAAGAGAGCTAATTATTCCCTACTCTGTGATACCACTGTAACCTATACAGTACAGGTTTCTATTACACTTTCACACTATGTTGTATTATTTGCCATAAAGGCAAAGATCATATCTCATTTATTTCTGAATTATTAATGCCTAATGGTTGCTCGAAAGTAACACACAATTTTCAAAATAATTATTTTTTAACAACTTTATTGGCATATAAAAAAATTATTATTTTTATAAAATGGTTTGATGCAGAAAAAGAAAGAGCAATAAAGCTGAAGGGATGGCTCAAATTAAAAATTCAAATATCCTATTTCAATTACTCATTTAAGAATGTTAATGGGTTATTAACTTTTAACTGATAAAAATGAATTTTTTACTGCTCCTTTGAGAGGAAAAACTAAAGTTTCTCTAAAAGTAGTATCCTGTATTTTTAAACATAAGTTAGCTTGACACTCAGATTAAAATGAGACCTTGAACTCAAATCAAATAGAGATTGGGGTGAATATGGGACTGCTTGCTAGTGTACAAAAAGAGCATAAAGTAACCAATAAACTTGAAAACTGTAATGATATTTTAATTTCCTAAAATTACCAGTGACATGAAGAAGCATGAAACATTAATAACATCCCTAGCTTTTAACATAACAACAAAGCTCTTCACGGTCAGGTCCCTAACTCTACATGCCATACTCACTCATCTCCTGCATAGAATGTCTACTTTGCACCATTTATGACTGTCTCAGTTTTCAAAACTTAGTTGAGGCATCGCCTCCTCCAGGAAGCTTTTCCTGACGTTCTCTAGTCTTTGCGACTCTCAATTTGAGTAACAGGTTCTCCTTTGTGCTTCCAAAAACGTCTTTACTGTTACACTAACCCTACAGGTTAAGATTTGTTTACATATATGTCTTCCCATTGAGATCAAGGATATATCTTTTTCATGCCCTTGAGCAAAGCACAGCACACAGATTATAGTAGTAATTCAATAAACGATGAATGAATGAATAAACAAATAAATATTAGTCATAATAGATAAAGTATGTCTGCATCCATATTTGATCTTGGGGAAGATTTAAATAGTTTAAAACCATCACTAAAGTTTATGTGTTAAGTCTTCTTCCCATCCTGAAAATGGTAGCTAACTTAGGGTATGCTACAGAGGTTAAAGTACCTGATGACACTGCCCAATATATGACAGGTGCTCCTTGTCATAAGCATAAAGGTTGCCCAGTTATTAAGGCTATATACATTGGTTCAAACACAATCCATTTGTAAGAGAAGAAAGGAACATATTCTTGCCCAACCCAATTAGAAAAGAATAGATAATAATCTGTCCAGAGCAATTTAGTCCTTCATCTGGTTGAGACTAGAGATTCAAATTGACAAAAACACTGATAACCCTTTCTGAAGGAGTACACACTGCCTTGGCAATCAGACTTCCTGTTTCCAAACCGTGCTACACTAAACCATGCATCCTTGGGAACACAGACTTGGTCTTACTCCTTTTTGTATCCTCAGCACCTGGCTCAGAGCCTAGGAAATGGCTGGTGCTCAATAAATGCTTGCTGAATAAAATTCTACCTGAACAGCTTCATCACGTGCTTGCTTTTCTTCCTGTCTTCGCTGACGTTCTTCCTGTAACTCATTAAGCCTCTGCTCATATTCCTTCAATTTTGATAAAACATCATGGCGTTTGTTCTGGGCTTCGAGGGTATTTATAAAGGCAATTTCGTTTACCTGCAATAAAAAAAAACGGAGAAAGTGAGTTTCAAATCAGGTTAATTCTCAGGCACATCACAAAAACAAGAAACTTAACAGTCTTTATATAATAATACAAACCAGTTTTAAGGCACAGACCAAAAAATGAACGACTTATAGTCTTTTCTTTCAATACTTATCCCCAAAATGGATAATAATCCAGTGTACATAACAAACCCATAGGCCGCAGTAAGAAGTGATTTACAGAAGTGGTCCCCAACCTTTTTGGCACCAAGGACTGGTTTCGTGGAAGACAGTTTTTCAACAGACGGGGGGTGGTGGGAGGATGGTTCAGGCATTAATGCGAGTGATGGTACAGGCGGCAATACAAGTGCTGTTCAGGTGGTAACAGAAGTGATGTGGAGCAGCAGCTGAAGCCGCTTGGTTGGCTGCCACTCACCTCCTGCTGTGTGGCCTGGTTCCTAACAGACCACAGGACTGCTAACAGTCCGCGGCCCAGGGGTTGGGGACCCCTGATTTAGAGTAAAGTTCTGCCATTGAAATATATCTTTTTTATTGAAGTATAGTTGATTTACAATGTTATGTTAGTTTCGGTGTACAGCAAAGTGAGTCAGTTAAACATATACATATATTCTTGTCCATTATAGTTTATTAAAGGATATTGAATATAATTCCCTGTGCCATACAATATGACCTTGTTGTTTATCTATTCTATATATAATATCAATAGTTTGCATCTGCTAGTCCCAAATTCCCAATCCAACCCTCCCCCTTGGCGACCACAAATCTGTTCTCTATGTCTGTGAGTCTGTTTCTGTTTCATAGATAAGTTCATTTGTGTCATAGCTTGGATTCTACAAATAATGATATCATATGGTATTTGTCATCTCTTTCTTACTTCACTTAATGTGGTAATCTCTAGGTCCATCCACGTAGATGCAAATGGTATTTCATTCTTTTTATGGCTGAGTAATATTCCATTGTATATATTTACATCTTCTTTATCCATTAATCTGTCAATGGACATTTAGGTTGTTTCCATGTCTTGGATACTGTAAATAGTACTGCTATGAACATAGGGGTGCATGTATCTTTTTGAATTATAGTTCTGTCCAGATATATGTCCAGGAGTGGAATTGCTATATCATATGGCAACTCTATTTTTAGTTTTTTGAGGAACCTCCATACTGTTCCCCATAGTGGCTGTACCAATTTACATGGTCACCAATTTTGTAGGAAGGTTCCCTTCCTTCCATACCCTCTCCAGCATTTGTTATTTGTAGACTTTTTAATGATGGCCATTATGCCCAGTGTAGGATGGTACCTCATTGTAGTTTTGACTTGCATTTCTCTAATAATTAGTGATGGTGAGCATCTTTTCATGTGCCTGTTAGCCATTTATATTGTCTTCTTTGGAGAAATGTCTAGGCCTCCACTGAAATGTTTTTAAGAGACAAATTAAGATTTTTATAGAAACCATTTTATAGTTACTTAATATCATTGTGATTTGACATTATACAAGTTACATTAAGTTTTAATAGGTATGTACATTATTCTAATGAGTTTGAGATGACAAAACTTAAAGTAAACAAACAAATCATTTTTCTTCAACATACACCAAATAAGTGACAATTAGGTACAAGATATTAAACTATATACCTCATCCTCAACTTCACATATATTAAGTCTAAACAGTCAAGTTTTGCTAGAGAGTACAGTTTTTTTTTAATAGATCTTTATTGGAGTAAAATTGCTTCACAATACTTGTTAGTTTCTGTTGCACGACGAAGTGAATCAGCCATACGCATACACATGTCCCCATACCCCCTTCCTCTTGAGACTCCAACCCATCCTCCCTATCCCACCCCCCAGATCATCACAAAACACCGAGCCGATCTCCCTGTGCTATGCTTCTGCTTCCCACCAGCCAACTGTTTTACATTCAGTATTGTATATATGTTGATGCTACTCTCACTTTGCCCCAGCTTTGCCCTCCCACCCTATGTCCTCAAGGCCATTCTCTATGTCTACCTCTTTATTCCTGCCCTGCAACTAGGTTCATCAGTACCATTTTTTTTTTTAGATTCCATATATATGTGTTAGCATACAGTATTTGTTTTTTTCTTTCTGACTGACTTCACTCTGTATGACTCTAGGTCCATCCACCTCACTACAAATAACTCGATTTCATTTTTTTACGGCTGAGTAATATTCCATTGTATGTGTCATGTCTTACTTTATCCATTCATCTGTCGATGGACATTTAGGTTGGTTCCATGTCCTGGCTATTGTAAATAGTACTGCAATGAACACTGTGGTACATGACTCTTTTTGAATTATGGTTTTCTCAGGGTATATGCTCAGTAGTGGAATTGCTGGGTCATATGGTAGTTCTATTTTTAGTTTTTTTAAGACACCTCCACACCATTTTCCATAGTGGTTATATCAATTTATACTCCCACCAACATAATTAAATGAAATAGAAACAAAGAAAACAATAGCAAAGATCAATAAAACTAAAAGCTGGTTCTTTGAGAAGATAAACAAAATTGGTAAACCCTTAGCCAGACTCATCAAGAAAAAAGGGAGAAGACTGAAATCAATAAAATTAGAAATGAAAAAGGAGAAATCACAACTGACACCACAGAAACACAAAGGATTATAAGATACTACGACAAACAACTATAGGCCAATAAAATGGACAATCACAAGAAAATAGACAAATTGTTGGAAAGGTAAAACTTTCCAAGACTGAACCAGGAAGAATTAGCAAATATAAACAGACCCAACACAAGTAATGAAATTGAAGCCATAATTAAAAATCTTCCAAAGGCTTCCCTGGTGGCGCTGTGGTTGAGAGTCCGCCTGCCTATGCAGGGGACATGGGTTTGTGCCCGGTCCGGGAAGATTCCACATGCCTCAGGGCGGCTGGGCCAGTGAGCCATGGCCACTGAGCCTGCGCATCCAGAGCCTGTGCTCCGCAACAGGAGAGGCCACAACAGTGAGAGGCCCGCGTACCACAAAAAAAAAAATCTTCCAAGAAACAGAAGTCCAGGACCAGATGGCTTCACAGGCGAATTCTATCAAACATTTAGAGAAGAGCTAACACCCATCCTTCTCAAACTCTTCCAAAATATTGCAGAGGGAGAAACACTCCCAAATTCATTCTATGAAGCCACCATCACCCTGATACCAAAACCAGAAAAAGATATCACAAAAAAATAAAATTACAGACCAATGTCACTGATGAACATAGATGCAAAATCCTCAACAAAATACTAGCAAACAGAATCCAACAGCACATTAAAAGAATCATACACCATGATCAAGTGGGATTTATCCCAGGGATGCAAGGATTCTTCAATATATGCAAATCAATCAATGTGATACACCAGAGTAACAAATTAAGTAATAAAAACCATATGATCATCTCAATAGATGCAGAAAAAGCTTCTGAAAATTTTCAACACCCATTTATGATAAAAACTCTCCAGAAAATGGGCACAGAGAGAACCTACCTCAACATAATAAAGGCCGTTTGTGACAAAACCACAGCAAGCATCATAATGGTGAAAAACAAATCATTTCCACTAAGATCAGGAAAAAGACAAGGATGTCCACTCTCACCACTCTTATTCATCATAGTTTTGGAAGTCCTAGCCACAGCAATCAGAGAACAAAAAGAAATAAAAGGAATACAAATTGGAAAAGAAGAAGTAAAACTGTTACTGTTTGCCAATGACATGATACTGTAAATAGAAAATCCTAAAGATGCCACCAGAAAACTTCTAGAACTAATCAATGAATATGATGAGGTTGCAGGATACAAAATTAATGCACAGAAATCTCTGGCATTCCTATACAGCAACAACGAAAAATCAGAAAGAGCAATTTATGAAACACTCCCATTTACCACTGCAACAAAAAAATAAAATACCCAGGAATAAACGTGCTTGAGGAGGCGAAAGACTTCTACTCATAAAACTATAAAACACTGATAAAAGCCATGTTCTTGGACTGGAAGAATCAATATTGTGAAAATGAATATACTACCCAAGGTAATTTACAGATTCAATGCAATCCCTATCAAACCACCAATGAATGGCATTCTTCAAAGAATTAGAACAAAAAATTTTACAATTCATATGGAAACGTGGAAGACACCGAATATCCAAATCAATCTTGAGAAAGAAAAATGGAGTTGGAGGAATCAGGCTCCCTGACTTCAAACTATACCACAAAGCTACAGCAATCAAGGCAGTATGGTATTGGCACAAAAACAGAAATATAGATCAATGGTAAAGGAGAGCAAAGTTTTTATGAGTAAAGTACAGCTAATGATAAAAAACTGGAAAATGTCTGTTGGGGTCAAATTTCTCACTCTTGAAAGCCAGAAGGAAGGCATGCCACAGTGAAAAAGGTAGAGTGAAATTGGGAAGTAAACAAACTCTGAAGCTTACTCTCTCTGAAAGAAGTACAGACTCCAGGAATCCATGTTGGATGAAATAAAACCTATCACCAGATATGTTACAAACTGAAACAAAGAAGTTTGAATACAGTTCTAGCAAAGATATCCCAATCTCCATCCCATGTAACTACTTTCATAAGTAAATTAACAATATAATCATTTCTCAAGGTATACTTAAAGTATAAGACAAACAGGTATGCTCAAGGAAAATTAATCATAATGTATCAAGGGTCACATGTTAAACATAATCAAGATGAAAGAAAAAGAAATGAGACCTAATGCTCCAGACAAAATAAATAAAATAAAATTCAGAGGGAAGAATGCACAAAAGCAGCATAAAAATACAATCTGTGATGTTGGTCAAATGCTACAAAATTTTAGTCATGCTAGTTGAATATGTTTGGAGACATAACGTACAGCATGGTGATAATAGTTAATAGTACTGTACTATATACTTGAAATTTGCTAAGAAGATAGATCTGAAATCTTCTTAGCATGTGCGTGCACACACACACACAGTAACTAAGTAGAGGTAACAGATATTTTAATTAGTTGGATTGTAGTGATCATCTCACAATGTATATGTATATCAAAATATCAAGTTGTGGGCTTCCCTGGTGGCACAGTGGTTGAGAGTCTGCCTGCCGATGCAGGGGACACGGGTTTGTGCCCCGGTCTGGGAAGATCCCATATGCCACAGAGCGGTTAGGCCTGTGAGCCATGGCCACAGAGCCTGTGCGTCCGGAGCCTGTGCTCCACAACGGGAGAGGCCACAACAGTGAGAGGCCCACGTACCGAAAAAAAAAATCCAGTTGTACACCTTAATATATACAGTTTTGATATGTCAATGATATCTCAATCAAACTGTAAGTAAAAAAATAAATAAGACGTTTCTTGGAAATTAACTGGAAGAAAACATAACCAAAGAAACAGCAGAATATCTCCTAGGCAAACTTTGTAATGTAAAAGAAGTCAACATGAACCTGAATTTAAAGGTGCAAAAAAGATGATAAAATGACATGATAAAATAAAGGAAGACTAGAGAGTTAAGGAAACTTAGGACAAAAGTAACACAATCACAGAATTAATTAAATTAGAAAAAGCATGAAACAGAGCAAAGATGGTAAAAAATCAAATCACTAACAGAGGAAAGGCTTGTTATAATCACAGTTAAATGGACTTTAAAATGAAAATTTATGTGTAAGTAATAACTTTTGAACATGGAGAACAAGTTAAGATGACCTAATGTAAGAATAATATCTGTAAAGTTAAGAAAGACAAAATATTCCAATATATAATACAGAAAATTTTCCCTGAAAAAAAGAAATACTGAAAATTGAGAAAGTCCACTTTATTTCATGAAGAATTTATTCAGAAGATCAACACCGAGAATATCCTTATTAAATCACAAAACATTAAGGAACAAGCACAAATTTTTTAAGCTTCCAGGCAGTAAATGCAAGTCATCTATGAGAAAGAGGGAGAAAAAATCTGTCTGGCCTCAGGCTTCTCCACAGAATTAGTTAATGCTAGAAAAACATGGAATAATGCCTACAAAACTTTGAAGGAAAGATATTCTGAACCATGAATCTGATCTCTAGCCAAGATGTACTCAGAAATGCCACAGGCCTTTGATAGCTAAGAACTCAAGGAATAGAGCACAATAACCTCTTCCTGAAAAAATTACTTGTTAATAAAATCCAGCCAACCAGGTCAAAACAAAGAACTCATGAATGGAGGATTAGGCAAGCTGTGCATCCATTCATACATAGAAGGAAAACTAAACTGTGGAATTTATAGTTTCAGAGTAAAATGTAAATGTTATAAACCTTAACAATGTAAAAATAATGAAACTATGAAAATTGTTGGGAGGAGGTCTTGTGATAAAGAAACATTTATTAAAAATTCAATAAGTCCCTCAATTTTACTTCCACGTCACTTCCTTCTCTTAAAATGGAACTAAAATAGAAATGAATACTTCTTATTAAGAAGTACCATGGATAGTATAATACTTTTTTTAAAATTAATTAATTTATTTATTTATTTGGCTGTGTTGGGTCTTTGTTTCCGTGTGAGGGCTTTCTCTAGTTGCAGCAAGCGGGGGCCATTCTTCATCATGGTGTGCGGGCCTTTCACTGTCGCAGCCTCTCTTGTGGAGCACAGGCTCCAGACCCGCAGGCTCAGCAGTTGTGGCCCACGGGCCTAGCTGCTCTGCGGCATGTGGGATCTTCCCAGACCAGGGCTCAAACCCGTGTCCCCTGCATTGGCAGGCAGACTCTCAACCACTGCGCCACCAGGGAAGCCTGATAGTATAATTCTATTTTATAAAGTTATCTATTCATCCAATCTGAACATTATTCTAAAGATATTTCTGGAAGAGTATAATGTAAATGGTAGCTATTTCTGAGGGTGGGATTTTGAGTTTCCTTTGCTACATATTGCTCGAATTCTTTAAAATGAGAATAAACCATTTTCATAACAATATGGCCACTATTCTACATATAAAACAGTATTAAAGAAAGCTAGAGTAATGCATTTATACTAAGACTTAAAGACAAAAGAAAGTCCCTAAAGGTTTTTAAGTTGAGAGGTAATACAATAATACCCTTAAGAAAGATTAATTTGAAGAGAGTAGGGACAAAAGGCAAGAATAACAACTGCAAATATTGATAAATGATCACAAGCTTTCCAAGTCTAGATTAATGGGAGACTAGCAATACCATTCATCTGAAATATGAATTTCAGGAAAGGCAAATGATTTGGGATACAGGGGTGGTGAGCTGATGAGTTTCACTGGATACAATCATCAAGCAATAGGTAACTGAGTCTAGAGCTTCATTGAGAGGGTGGGGTTAAAATGCAGATCTAGGAGTCACTACAGAGAGGATAGCTGAAGCAATGAGAATGATTGTGATATTCAAGGAAAGGAATAAGTGAAGTGGACTGAAGGCAGTAACATTGAAGCAGCAAAAGAAAAAGGGAAGATAGTAAAGCATTGGTTAGGAAAGCAGAAGGAAAACCAAGATAGTGCAGAAGAAAGTATTCTAGAAAAAAACACATAACAGTGTTGATAATGAACAGATCCAGAAAAGGCTTTTAAACATAGTGATAACAGAGTAACATTCTGAAAGGAAAGTACAGTATAGCATACAGGAAAAATGGTGTCATAAGATATTCAAGAAGACAGGAGTGATGAGGTAGTGGAAATGAGCACAGACAGCTCTTTCTAGGAATCTAGTGATTTCCAAAAGGAAAGAGTAGGTAATCTATAGAACAGGTAGAAGTAGTCAGTCTAGAAGAAGAAAGCAAAGGAGCAGGCACAAGAAGATAACTGATGAAGCAAATTTTAAAAGCAGGCAAGAGGACACAGCACAAGGAAAAGGCTACTGCCATAAATAAGGAAAAAGATGTCTTTGCCTCAGAAAGAACCCCCAAAACCCTGTAATTATGAGTAGACACATTGCATCTGAAAAGCTATCAATGAGACCATTAGGAAACTGAAAATAAAAACCATTTTTATACTATTAAATAAATGATAAAATCAGGTGCTGAATAACTCTGCCTGTAATAATAATCACTATCAACTAAATAGTAGATGACTTATTTTCAATCATCTGTGTATCCAAGAAAGAACTAAGACATTTGAAAAGACTGTTAATTTATGCCAAGAACTCACAAAAAAGTATATGTGGAAAAAATATCTTACACAGGACTGAAATAAATATATTTGGTATGTCTCAAGGACATATTCTTAAGTTCTAGTGGAACTTAAGTATATTTTAAATCACTGGATTATTAGAACTTCTGGATTAGTAATAAAACAACAGAAATGCATTAGGGACTTAAGGAAAAGTTAGGAAGTGGAACACAAATAGGATGTGGCATTCTATGAAATTGTAATATTTTACAGAGTATTTACAGCATACCAAGGATGGCATTAACTGCTTCACAATACGCACAACCTAATTTAATCCTTTCAGCAATTCTTTGAGATGTAGGTAAGATTATTCCTATTTTACAGATCAACAAATAGGCTGAGAGGCTAAAATAACACCCAAGACCATTCAGCTACTACGTGGTAGAGTCAGGACCTGAATCCAAATTTATCTAACTCCAGAGACTTCAGTCTTCACTATTATGATGAAAAATTACTTCTGAAGAAGGAGCAACTGTTTGATATATGTGGAAGCAAATTTCCTGATCATAAAAATCACCTGGGGGGCTTATAAAAAAATAAAGCTCCTCAGGGGCCACTTTAGCATTACTGAAAAAAACCTGCAAAGCTTGGAAATCTCTCTTTTTAACAACTCATATTACTGTTATAATCAGGCAAGACTGGGAAATATTGGCATGTGATAAAACCAAAGGTAGGAGGAGGTTTTGTCTCATAGATTAAAATGTCTGGAGATGAAAGTAATTGGCAATGTTTCACACAAACTTTTAAGATATTTATGTAATTATACTAAGAACAATTCACTCATAAAATATTTAAATGAATGAGAGAACAAGAAAAACCTAGATTGTCTATTTTTATTTTCTTTGTAGATATAATACATTTCAAAAGAGGGTTTCAGAGATTATCGAAGAGAAAGCAATGAAAAGTAAGAGAACCAACAGGGCAGCAGTTGGTAGCAGGGTTTTAAAGCAGAATTTCATATTAGCAAAAATCTTAGTACAGACTCTTAACTCAGTGAACCTGGATTACTAAGAATTTTTAAAACTGAAAATGGTAGCTGATATCTTTATGTAAAAACCACCAGCAGTCAACCACTTATCTTGACGGAAATTATTTAAACTATTGCTTGGGTTAATATGTTTATAGGAGCCACTTTGGTTTAATGAGATTATAATGAAAGTAAATATATTAGGCAATTAGATCAAAATTCATACAAGTCATATAAAAAAAGACCACAAAATGAAAACACTAAACCAATAATAAGAACAGTGGTAAAAGCATAGGCTTTGGAACCACAAACATCAGGATTTTAATTCTGACTGTGTGACCATCAACAATCTGCCTTCAGACTGCTCCTCTAAAATATAAAAATAATACATAGTTCAGAATTTCCACTTCCAGCTATGATGGAGTAAGAGGGTCCAGATGCACCCTCCCACCTTAAACAACTAAAAAATTAGACAAATATATAAAATATATGAAATTTAATTAATGTAACACAGCAAATATCAAAAGAACAAAGGACAAAACCACATTATTCTTGCAATAGATGGAGAAAAAGGATTTGACAAAATCCAATACTCCTTCATGATAAAAACACTCAACTAGAAGTAAAAAGGAACTTCCTCAATCTTTGAAATGTATCTATGAAAACCCCATACCTAACATCATACTTGATGATGAAAGACTAAATGCCTCCCACTCCAAAGATCAGGAACAAGACAAGGATGTCCACTCCTACCACTTCTATTCAGTATTGTATTGCACCTTGTATCCTGAGCAATAAGCAACAACAACAACAACAAAAAAATCAAAGCCATCCAGATTGGTAAAGAAGAAGTAAAACTATCTCTAGTTGCAGATGGTATGATCTTGAATATAGAAAATCTTAAGGAATCCACTAAAAAGCTATTACAACTAATGAGCAAGTTCAAGCAAGGTTTCAGGAGATAAGATAAATACATAAAAATCAATTGTATTTCTATACACTAGCAGTAAACAATCTGAAAATGAAATTAAGAAAACAATTCCATTACAGTCACCTCCAAACAAGTACAATCAATACTTAGGAATTAATTTAAACAAGAAGGTGAAAGGTTTGTGCGCTGAAAATTAGAAAACACTCCATAAAGAAATTAAGGAAAATTTAAATAAATGGAAAGATATCCTGTGTTCATGGATTGGAAGATCTAATATTATTAAGATGGCAATACTCCCCAAAGCACTGTAAAAATTCAATGCAATCCTAACAAAACTCCAATGGACTTTTTTATGGAAATGGAAAGCTTATCCTCATCCTAACTGCAAGTTACCCCAAATAGCTAAGACAACATTGAAGAAGAACGAAGTTGGAGGACTATGGTTCCTGATTTCAAAGCTTACTGAAGTGCTACAGTAATCAAAACAATGTAATACCAGCATAAAGACAGACGTATAGACCAGTGGAATAGAACTGAGAGAAGAGAAATAAACCTGTACACCTATGGCTAATTGATTTCCAGCAAGTGTGCCAAGACCATTCACTGGGGAAAGAATAGTGTCTTCAAGAAGCAGTGCTTGGACAAATGATATCCACCTGCTAAAGAATAAAGGCAGATCCCCTACCTCATTCTGTATATAAAAATTAATTCAAAATGTATCTATGACCTAAATATAAAAGCTAAAACCATAAAACTCTTAGAAGAAAATATGGAGGTAAATCTTCATGACTTTGAATTTCGCAATAATTTCTTAGCACAAAAAGTACAAAAAATAAAACAAAAGATAGATAAATTGGACTTCATCAACATTAAAAACTTTTGTGCAAAGAACATTATCAACAAAGTGAAAAGGTAACCTACACAGTGTGAGCAAATATCTGCAAATTATATATCTGATAAAGGACTAGTATTGAGAATATACAAAGAACTCTTACAGCTGAACAACGAAAAGACAAACATCCCAATTTAAAAAAATGAGCAATGGAATTTAAATAGATTTTTTTCTAAGGAAGATATACAAATAGCCAATAAGCACATAAATAGATGCTTAGTCATTAAGGAAATGGACAGATTCCTAGAAAGACACAAATTACACAAGAGAAATAGATAATATGAATAGCCCTATGTATATAAAAAAATGGAATTTTTATTTAAAAAACTCATCCACAAAGAAAACCCCAGGCCCAGATGGCTTCATTGGTAAATTCCACAAAAAATTTAAGGACGAAATTGTACCAGTTCCACATAAACTACTTTAGAAAACTGAAGAGGATGGAACCCTTCCCAAGTCACTTTAGGAGGCCAGCATATTCTGTTACCAAAAGCAGACAAAGACATTATAAGAAAAGAAAAAAAAAGATCGAAATCCCTCACAAACATTGATGCAAAAATTCTTAAAATTTTAGCAAACAAAGCACACCAAAATATAAAACTGATATTATATCATGACCATGTGAGGTTTATCCCAGAATTGCAGTTACTTTGGTATCCGACAATCAAATACTGAAAATCACCATTTTAAGATCTTAAAAAAACATATAATATCATCTCAATAAATGCAGAAAAAGCAGGTAACCAAATTCAAAGTCTATGGTAAAAAAATTTTAGTAACTAGGAATAGAAAGGAAGTTCCTCAATCTGATAAAGAACATCTATGAAAGATCTACAGCTAATATCACACTTAATGGTGAAAGACTGAACGCTTTCTTCCTAAAATTAGGAGCACGGCACTGATATTGGTTCTCATCATTAATCAACATTGTGCTAGTACTGGTTAATGCAATAAAGGGAGATTAAAAAATGAAAAACATACAGGAAAAGAAGAAATAAAACTAGAACTAGTAGGTTTAGCCAGGTTGTAGCATATAAGGTAATACACTAAAATAAAATGTGTTTCTATAAGTTAGCAGCAAACAATTAGAAACAAATTTAAAACAAGATACTATTGACAAGAGCATTAAAAATATGAACTTCAGATAAATTTCATAAAATATATACAAACCAAAATAAATGGAGATATATGCCATCAGACATATGGTTCAGAATACTCAATATCATTAGGATGACAAGTCTCCCCCAGTTTAATGTATATATTCAATGCAATTCTAATCAAACTACAGGCAGGCCTCTTTTGGGCAGGAGGAGTAGAAATTCATAAGCTGATCCTGTAAATTACATGGAAATGCAAAGAACCTAAAAGAGCAAAAATAGTTTTAGAAGAAAATAAAACTTAAGGATTTATACTTCTTGATTTCATGACTTATTATAAAGGTACAGTAATGAAGATAAAGTGTTATTTATAAAGATAAATGTAACAGAATAGAAAATCAGAAATAGACCCACACATATATAGCCAATTGCTTTTCAACAAGGGTCTAAGGCAACTCATTATACAAAAGATAGTCTCTTTAACAACTGATACTGGAACATTATATAACCATATGAAAAAAATGAACCTCAACCCTACCTCACACCATATAAAAAACTTAACTCAAAATGGAACATAGACCTCATTGTAAAATTTAAAACTTCTAGAGAAAACTTAAGGGAAAACCTTAGTGACCTTAAGTTTACGTAACTTTTTTAAGTAGGGTACAGAAAAACATAAAGTATAGAAAAAAAAGTCTATATGGGACCTTTCCAATTTTTAAAACCTCAAAAGACACTTTTAAGAAAATGAAAAGGCAATCCGTAGACTGAGAGAAAATATTTGCAAAATATACATATTAATATCTAAAATATACAAAGTCCTCTAAGAAATCCTGCTATTTGCCACAACATGGGTGAAACTGGAGGGTATTACGCTAAGTGAAATAAGCCAGAGAGAGAAAGAAAAATACTGCATGGTATCACTTATATTTGGAATATAAAAGAAAAAGTGAAACTCATCGAAACAGATTTTTCTTTCTGTAGTTGATTTCTAGTTTCATACCATTGTGGTTGGAAAAAATGCTTGACATAATTTCTATCCTCTTAAATTTGTTGAGACTTGTTTTGTGGTCTAGTATGTGATCTATCCTGGAGAACATTCCATGTACATGTGAAAAGAATGTTTATTTTGCTATTTTTGAATATAATGTCCTATAGATATCTATTAAGTCCAACTAGTCTATTGCATCATTTAAGACCATCATTGCCTTATTGATTTTCTGTCCAGATATGCAACCAACTGAAATGCCCATCAAGAGATGAATGGATAAAAAAGATGTGATATATATATA